>NC_135955.1:9270047-9410047 GCF_053455715.1 Rhinoraja longicauda
GATCTTCAGTTTCCTCCCACACTCCAAAGACGTAAAGGGTTGTAGGTTAATTGACTTGGTAAATGTAAACATTATCCCTAATGTGAATAGGTTAGTATTAACATGCGGGGATCGCTGGTCGGTTCGGACATGGTGGGCCCAAAGGGCCTGTTTCCGCGCTGTATCTCTAAACTCAACTAAAAGACTTTGGCGATGCGATGTCGTGCCAAAATGTCAATCGCTTTGAAATCTGAGGTTATTGTAAATAGAACTGAACGCCGTGCAACCTTAAAAAAATACCACAGTTGTTGGATGATTTATAGATGTTACAGATAGGAGGGAGATCGTTCGATTGACCAAACGTTGCCAGGACAACAACACTTGCTCTCGACGTCAGTAAAATCAAGGAACTGATAGTTGACTTTGGAAGAGGAAGGTTGAGGATCCACAAACCTGTCTTCATCGACGGGACTATGGTGAAGAGAGAGGGTCAACAATTTCAAATCCCTGGGCGTGCAATTATCTGAAGGTCTGTCCTGCACCCAGCACATTGATGCAATCTTAAAGAAAGCCCATCAATGCCTCTACTTCCTTAGAAAATCGAGGAGATTTGGTATGTCAACTAATATTCTTATTCTTACTACGTGTGCAGTAGAGAGCATATCGACTGGTCGCCTCACAGCCTGGTTCAGCAACTCGAATGCCCAGGAACAAAGAAGATTGCAAATAGTGGTGAACACTCCCCACTCCATCAAGGGAAGAAGGTATAGTAGCCTGAAAATATATAATGCTTAGGTTCAGGAACAGCATCTTCCTTAAAACCATCAGGCTATCGAACACTACCAGATAAGCTCCGAACCACATAGAGTTGGGGGCATTATTTTTGCCTTGGCACTATTATTGACTTGAATAGTATTTCACAGAAACAAACCCATTGATCCACAATGCCTATGCTGAACATGATACCAAGATAAACAAATCAAATCTGCTGTATTTATTTCACAAAATGCTGGAGTAACTCAGCAGGTCAGGCAGCATCTCAGGAGAGAAAGAATGGGTGACGTTTCGGGTCGAGACCCTTCTTCAGACTGTTTTCATTTCAGCTTTGAGGCATCTCGATTACTTTTCTCTTGACCTTATAAGAAAATAACTGCAGATGCTGGTACAAATCGAAGGTATTTATTCACAAAATGCTGGAGTAACTCAGCAGGTCAGGTAGCATCTCAGGAGAGAAGGAATGGGTGACGTTTCAGGTCGAGACCCTTCTTCAGACCCTCAGGAGGGTTATTTGCCGAGGTTTTTGTGAATAAATACCTTCGATTTGTACCAGCATCTGCAGTTATTTTCTTTGAGTCTGAAGAAGGGTCTCGACCCGAAATGTCACCCATTCCTTCTCTCCTGAGATGCTGCCTGACTTGCTGAGTTACTCCAGCATTTTGTGAAATAAATACCTTTGATTTGTACCAGCATCTGCAGTTATTTTCTTATAAATCTAATATGCTTGTGTGTGATCCAAATCTCACCATTCCCTGCATATCCACGTGCCTATCTAAAAGCCTCTTAAATGCCAGAAGATGAAAACAAGTTCCTGCTTACTTAAGGAGTAGGAACATCTGTACATGATTTTCTGGACAATGGACATCGACACAGATCAAAGTCAAGAGAAAGGTATTTATTCACAAAATGCTGGAGTAACTCAGCAGTTCAGGCAGCATCTCAGGAGAGAAGGAATGGGTGACGTTTCGGGTCGAGACCCTTCTTCAGACTCAAAGAAAATCACTGCAGATGCTGGTACAAATCGAAGGTATTTATTCACAAAAACCTCGGCAAATAACCCTCCTGAGGGTCTGAAGAAGGGTCTCGACCCGAAACGTCACCCATTCCTTCTCTCCTGAGATGCTACCTGACCTGCTGAGTTACTCCAGCATTTTGTGAATAAATACCTTCGATTTGTACCAGCATCTGCAGTTATTTTCTTATAAGGTCAAGAGAAAAGTAATCGAGATGCCTCAAAGCTGAAATGAAAACAGGACATTCTGGAAATGCTTAGCAAGTCAGGCAGCATCTCCATACACACTGTCTGACCTGTTGAGTGTTTCCATTAATTTCTTTTGGAGTCAAAGGAAATGGAAAACCCTTGTCAGAAAGAGCCATTGCAGGCATTTCCACCATTTTCATCACGCCTTGAATGGTTATCACAATTTTTATTTAGTTCATAATTTTTAAGGTTGAACTTTTTCAAACACATTCCTGAAAACCCGAAAGTTTTTTCCAACTTGTGTAACTAATTGTTCAACTCCATCTATCTAATCGGGTAGCTGAACTAAAACTCAGAAGCAAAGGAAAGTTTGCTGGCTTGAAATTGGAAAATTAACTTTTGAAGATTACCAGAATATAATAGAATTAGAAAAGGAATTTAATTACCATAGATCACAGAACAGCCTTTACTGCAAAGTGCCTGAGTAGGTAAAATGAAAGAATTTTGTTTTGAAAGATGCAAAAAGGTTAGAAATTGAGGTCTGTGTATTAAACTAATTATCCAAACTACTGAGTTGTTTCAATTGATGTGCAGAGAAGCATTTTCCAAACATGTCTTTCATGAAATTTAAAAATGTCACTGTTGTCGTTATGAGCAAGGATTATGTTTGTGATTAACATATGATATGAAATGTTTAAACAAGCTTCTTTGATTCTTCTGAAGTAGAAATGTGGAGGAGATCGTTAAGCATCAGTAGCCAGTAAATTCATCATAACTATGCTTAAATTTAGCACTTCTGGTCTTAGCTCTCAAAATCAGCTATGGCCCATGCTAATAAATTCCCCTGCATACCAGGAGCACATACCTAGTGACATATTGTCTTCTGTAGAACCTTGTCAAATGCCTTCAGAAACCCAAATATATTGAGGCCCACAGGGCCCTAGTGAGACCGCACCTGGAATACTGTGTGCAGTTTTGGTCTCCAAATTTGAGGAAGAATATTCTTGCTATTGAGGGCGTGCAGCGTAGGTTTACTAGGTTAATTCCCGGAATGGCGGGACTGTCATATGTTGAAAGACTGGAGCGACTAGACTTGTATACACTGGAATTTAGAAGGATGAGAGGGGATCTTATCGAAACGTATAAGATTATTAAGGGGTTGGACACGTTAGAGGCAGGAAACATGTTCCCAATGTTGGGGGAGTCCAGAACAAGGGGCCACAGTTTAAGAATAAGGGGTAGGCCATTTAGAACTGAGATGAGGAAAAACTTTTTCAGTCAGAGAGTGGTGAAGGTGTGGAATTCTCTGCCTCAGAAGGCAGTGGAGGCCAATTCTCTGAATGCATTCAAGAGAGAGCTAGATAGAGCTCTTAAGGTTAGCGGAGTCAGGGGGTATGGGGAGAAGGCAGGAACGGGGTACTGATTGAGAATGATCAGCCATGATCACATTGAATGGCGGTGCTGGCTCGAAGGGCCGAATGGCCTACTCTTGCACCTGTTGTCTATTGTCTATTGTTTATTGTCTAAAAGGGCACAGCCTCAGAATAAAAGGCCACACATTTAGAACAAAGATGAGGCAGAATTTCTTTATCCAGAGGGTGGTGAGTCTGTGGAATTCATTGCCACAGGCAGCACTGGAAGCCACGCCATTGGGAATTTTTAAAGCGGAGATCTATAGGTTTTTGATCAGCAAAGCTTCAATGGCTACGGGGAGAAGGCAGGAGAACGGGATTGAGCGAGAAAAATAGATCAACATTGAACGAATGGCAGAGCAGACCCGAAGGGCTAAATGGCCTAATTCTGCTCCTATGTCTTATGGTATGATGGTCTTTATAACATGAACAAAACACATTTTCTTCAAGTTTCTGCCGTCGACTTATTCCACCATAATTAATTACCATCACAGCATCTAAAGAACCGTATTTATTCTTACTACCTTCTTTTGACTGAGATAAATGTCCAACTTCTCATATTATTATTATTTTTTAAATATTCCTTACCTGTTTACCCTCATTGTCGATTTTCAGCCTCTGTAATTTTCCTCAGTTGTTCTCTGGTTTGCTGCAGACACATGATATATATTTTTTAAAGTTCAGTTCTCCCTGTGAGACTTGCAGCTGTTGTTTGTGTCTTAATTGTAGTGTTTAGATGTGATGTAGTGATTTTTGTAGTTGTGTGTTATGTGGGGGGGGGAACGGTAAATTGTAAAATTCTTTCTTCCGAACGGAGACGCGACCTTTGTTTTCTGGGTGGTGTCTCCGTTCCCGCTGCGGCCTACCATCGGCCAAACACCTGGAGCTGGCGGCCTCCAGTTGGGACCACCTGGGGCTCTGGTTCACAGAGCCCGCGGACCGGACTCACCATCTGCAGAGCTGGCTGCCTTCGGAGGTTGCGGGAGCGGCTGCGACTCGCCTCGGAGGCTTCGGCCGCGGGCCGTGTCGGAAGCTCGCAGCCCCCTTGGTGGGGGCCAACATCGGGAGCTCCGGCAGCGGCAGCATCTTCGCCCGCCTCGAGTCACGGGGCTTGGGTCGGCCCGCCGCGGACCTTTCACCATCCGACGCGGCCTGGAATAGGCAGCGGGATTTTTCTCTGCTCGGAGGGGGCTTCAATGTCGGGAGCCCCGACCGTCCCAACATGCAGTGGCAGCGTCTTCGCCCGCCCTGGATCACGGGGTTTGGGTCGGCCCACTGCGGACCTTTCACCGTCCAGCGCGGCCTGGAACGTGGAAACTTCAACAGCCTGACCGCGGGAGAAGACGGCAGGGGAAGAGAAAAGACATTCTGGCCTTCCATCACAGTGAGGAGGTGACTGGAGGAGACTCACTGTGATGGATGTTTCTTTTTTGTTTGTTTTGTGTTGGTTTGTGGTTGTGTGTGTAATTGCTTATTTTTATTGCTCTTATTGTTGGACTGTGGGTGACGAAATCTCGTCCAAAAGACTTGTGTTTTTTGGATGACAATGAAGGTAATTCTGATTCTGATTCTGATTCTGATTCTGAAGGAGTAGTGGAAAGTTTTCATTAGCATATTGTTCAACCTGTGCTCCCTTCAGGCAAATTACTTTAGAAGCCCTGGATTTATCTTTAAATCCAGTGAATACAAGTCACTGATGGTTAAAGAACTGTGGAATGTGAGCTGTCATAACTTTATCTCCATGTGTAAAAGCAACATAAATTATGCCGAGATGCCATCCTCAGTTTGAGACTGAGATAATACTATGATTAAAATATTTGGGAATAATTAGCATTTATATTAGAAGCTTTACATTTGATATTTGAACGAGCACGGCTTTCATTAACATGTGCATTTGCATGCGTTCACAAGAACTGCGAAGCAAGTTTTATATGTCTCTCCATCAGCTCCAGTCTTGATCTCCGTCTTCCTCGGTGATTCTCTGCTGTTGCCATTGACGCACGGAGCACAGATTACCAATCCGTGAGATGATGTTTTGTCATTTGAGTGCTTTGGGGCTGAGGGTGGATGACATATAAACAAGGGGGATGGGGAAAAATGACCCGACAAATGGCGCTCCTCATCCCGTTGCCAATTTCAACGCTCAGCTCAAGAAATCTGTTGTGGGGATACAGATAGTGACTCACGAAGTGGCAGGATCTTATTATGGAAGATTAAACGCGAAAACTTATTTGACTAACTGCCACTTAATTTACCTCACTGGTCTTTGGAAGAATCATAAATTAAGAGGTAGGTCAAGTCTTTACTGCCTCTCAGCAGGGCCACCCGTGCTAATTATTTTGTGACAGTCTAGCTCAGTTAGATCATCTCTCACTCTTCAACTTTTCGATGAGTGATGGCTCAATCTTCTCAATCTGGAGGAACTCAACAGGTCAGGCAGCATCTTTGGAGAGTGATTGCCTGTTTCAATGTGTTAATCACACAATGAGATAGAGTTAATGGGTCTTTGAGTTGAACAGCATAGAAATACACCATTCGGCCGACCAATGGCAATAAATGGGTCCCTTTCAGAATGGCAGGCAGTGACTAGTGGGGTACCGCAAGGCTCGGTGCTGGGACCGCAGCTATTTACAATATACATTAATGACTTGGATGAAGGGATTAAAAGTATCATTAGCAAATTTGCGGATGATACAAAGCTGGGTGGTAGTGTGAGTTGTGAGGAAGATGCTATGAGGTTGCAGGGTGATTTGGACAGGTTGTGTGAGTGGGCGGATGCATGGCAGATGCAGTTTAATGTGGATAAGTGTGAGATTATCCACTTTGGTGGTAAGAATAGGAAGGCAGATTATTATCTGAATGGTGTCAAGTTAGGAAAAGGGGACATACAACGACATCTGGGTGTCCTAATGCATCAGTCACTGAAAGGAAGCATGCAGGTACAGCAGGCAGTGAAGAAAGCCAATGGAATGTTGGCCTTCATAACAAGAGGAGTTGAGTATAGGAGCAAAGAGGTCCTTCTGCAGTTGTACAGTGCCCTAGTGAGACCACACCTGGAGTACTGTGTGCAGTTTTGGTCTCCAAATTTGAGGAAGGATATTCTTACTATTGCGGGCGTGCAGCGTAGGTTTACTAGGTTAATTCCCGGAATGGCGGGACTGTCATATGTTGAAAGACTGGAGCGACTAGGCTTGTATACACTGGAATTTAGAAGGATGAGAGGGGATCTTATCAAAACATATAAGATTATTAAGGGGTTGGACACGTTAGAGGCAGGAAACATGTTCCCAATGTTGGGGGAGTCCAGAACCAGGGGCCACAGTTTAAGAATAAGGGGTAGGCCATTTAGAACAGGAAGGCAGGAACGGGGTACTGATTGAGAATGATCAGCCATGATCACATTGAATGGCGGTGCTGACTCGAAGGGCCGAATGGCCTTCTCCTGCACCTATTGTCTATTGTCTATTGACCACTTCTCTGCCGACTATTGTACCTATCTATATACAAATCTCACTTGCCTGCATTACTTCTATGTTCCTCTATACCCTGCTCATTCATGTATCTGTCCAAATGCTTCTTAATTCTAACCTTCCGGACCAACTTATAATGCAGGATTTTGTCAAAAGTCAATGTAGTCAAGTCTACCATCATCAATCTTCTTGGTTGCCTCTTCAAAAAAAATTGTGAGACCCATTTTTACACTGACAAAGCAATGCTAAATATCCTTACATCATACAGCACAGTGGAGCGGCAGTAGAGTTGCTGCCTTACAGCGCAAGGGGCCCAGGTTCGATCCTGGCTATGGTGCCCAAAACGTCACACGTTCCTTCTCTCCAGAGATGCTGCCTGGCCTGCTGAGTTACTCTAGCATTTTGCATCTGTCTTCTGTGCAAACCAGCATTTGCAGTTCCTTTTCAATGTACATTACGGAGCAAAAGCGGGGCAGAAAAGCTTTGATACAGATTTACAGATGAGAACGGATGGGATTGCACCAATAATCTTGTGCACGGTTTAGCTTCCATGTTTAACTACCGATTTAAATGCATTGGAGGCATGGCACAGAAAGTTCAGAGGGTTCATTCCTGGGCTGAAAAGGTCGATGAATGAATGAATGAATGGTTGAGCAGATCGAGTCTTCACTCATTGAAAAGTTGAAGAGTGAGAGATGATCTAATTGAGCGAGACTGTCACAAAATAATTAGCACGGTGGCGCTGCTGAGAGGCGGTAAAGATTTGACCGATTTCTTAATTTATGATTCTTCCGAAGGCCAGTGAGGTAAATTAAGTGGCAGTTGGTCAAATAGGTTTTTACGTTTAATCTTCCATAATAAGATCTTGCATTTGTTGCACATCTTTGTGGTCCCCTTTACTCAAGTAAAGACTGAGGCGGTCACGGTGGCACAGCGGTAGAGTTGCTGCCTGACAGCGAATGCAGCGCCGGAGACCCGGGTTTGATCCCGACTATGCGTGCTGTGTGTACAGAGTTTGTACGTTCTCCCCGTGACCTGCGTGGGTTTTCTCCGAGATCTTCAGTTTCCTCCCACACTCCATAGACGTACAGGTTTGTAGGTTAATTGGCTTGGTAAATGTAAAAATTGTCCCTAGTGTGTGTAGGATAGTGTTAATGTGCTGGGATGGCTGGTCGGCGCGGACCCGGTGGGCCAAAAGCACAGTTTCTCTGTATCTCTAAACTAAACTAAACTAAACTAAACTGAGTGTGCATTTCGCAGAATCAGATCAGTCACCAAATGTCAATCCTGAATTTGCAGTCATTTTAATTCTCCAGAATATAGAAGCAAGAAACTGCAGGTGCTGTGTTTACAAAAGAAGACACAAAATGCTGGAGTAACTCAGCGGGTCAAGCAGCATCTCTAGAGCACATGGATAAATGATGTTTCAGGTCAAGACCCTTCTTCAAACCCTTCTTTAAAGACCCAACCCAAAATGTCAACTATTTACATTCTCCAGAGATGCTACCTGACCCGTTGAGTTACTCCAGCACTTTGTGCCTTCTATTTTAATTCTCTATTCTTTGACCTGTTGGCATCTCTAAGTATGACGTATAAGATATATAAGATACATATAAGACATATAAGATTATTAAGGGATAGGACACGCTAGAGGCAGGAAACATGTTCCCAATGTTGGGGGAGTCCAGAACCAGGGGCCACAGTTTAAGAATAAGGGGTAGTCCATTTAGAACAGAAATTAGGAAAAACTTTTTCACTCAGAGAGTTGTAAATCTGTGGAATTCTCTGCCACAGAAGGCAGTGGAGGCCGATTCTCTGGATGCTTTCAAGAGAGAGTTAGATAGAGCGCTTAATGATAGTGGAGTCAGGGGGTATGGGGAGAAGGCAGGAACGGGGTACTGATTGTGGATGATCAGCCATAATCACATTGAATGGCGGTGCTGGCTCGAAGGGCCGAATGGCCTACTCCAGCACCTATTGTCTATTGTCTATTGACCTCCTACACCCTTCTAAAAACATTCAATGCAAGCTTGAGGAAGAGGACCTCATCTGCTGTCTTCGAAGGTATCACAAAACGCTGGAGTAACTCAGCAGGTCAGGCAGCATCTAGGAGAGAGGGAATGGGTGACGTTTCCGTTCGAGATCCTTCTGAAGAAGGGTCTTGACCCGAAACGTCACCCATTCCCTCTCTCCCAGATGCTGCCTGACCTGCTGAGTTACTCCAGCATTTTGTGATACCTTCGAATTGTACCAGCATCTGCAGTTATTTTCTTACACTCATCTGCTGTCTTGTCATGTTGCAGTCACTTTAACAGTTTCCGACCGTTGGATATTCCAGACTTGTTCCCTCACGTTTCCAGCGCTCAATTATTTGTATCTCTCCTCGTGTAGTGTTTCCGATTCAATTTGTCTTCTCCTCTTCCAAAGATATATTTGTCATTCACAGTCTGAAGGAGGGTCTCGACCCAAAACGTCACCCATTCCTTCACTCCAGAGATGCTGCCTGACCCGCTCAGTCACTCCTGCATTTTGGAGTCCACCTTCCTCTTGTTATGTGTTGGAATGCGTTGGATATGTTGAATATGTTGGAAATACCCAACAGAACAGGCTTCCATCGGTGGGAAGAGTAACTTAGAGTCATAGAAACATACAGCAAAGGAATGGATGATTTTGGCCCAACTTGTCCATGCCGACCATGGTCTCCATCACTGCTAGGCCCATTTGCCTGAATAAGGCCAATATCTTTCCATACCTTTCCTATCCAAGTACCTGTCCAAACATCTATCTCTAAACCAAACTAAACTAAACTAAACTAAACTAAACTAAACTAAACTAAACTAAACTAAACTAAACTAAACTAAACTAAACTAAACTAAACTAAACTAAACTAAACTAAACTAAACTAAACTAAACTAAACTAAACTAAACTAAACTAAACTAAACTAAACTAAACTAAACTAAACTAAACAATAATAGTGTATCTGGTTCAGAGCTTATTTGAGGTTATAGTGTTTAATAGCCGAATGGCTGTGGGGAAGAATCTGTTCCTGAACCTGGACGTTACAGTTTTCACAGATGTGGCCTGACCTACTGAGTATTTCCAAAATCAACTTTTTTTTTTCAGTTTAGATTTCTATTGTCTATATATATATTTTTGATTTACCTCTCCACCAACATCATTCACTCATACCTCTAGTTTCCCTCCCCACTGACTCTCAGTCTGAAGAAGGGTCGCGACCCAAAACGTCACCTATTCCTTTTCTCCAGAGATGCTGCCACCTTTTTGCATCTGTAATGTTATGTGATTGGACAAGATCTGATGTTTTGCCTTGTTGCTTCTATTTTAATGGGGGGGGGGGGGGGGGGGACTGCAGAATGCACCAGAAACGACTTCATGATACTATAGTACACAGATAGACTTTGGCAGTGAGAAACGGACAAGAAAAACTAAAAAATAATCCCGGAGAGAAAATAATGTACTGCAGAAAATGAGAGCAATGGAAAAGATAAACAATAGGAAGGAAAAATAAATGCCTATAACTTGTAATGACACATGAGGACGTATCTGGAATAGATTCTCGTGTTTGCTTGTTCCCATTGCTATCAGTGCTGCTACTTACAATGTGCCATCTTCCCTCACCCTATTAGTCTTTGCTCTATTCTCCCAGCAATGTCCTTGCCCACAATAATGATCAGAAACTATTATTCTCCAGCAGCAGCTCCTCCAGATAAATCAGCTCTCCCACATCTCAACCATCTAACATCCCAAATCAAATTGTCAGCTCAATATGCAGCAGTAGAGTTGCTGCCTTACGGCGCCAGAGACCCGGGTCCGATCTTGACTACGGGTGCTGTCTGTACCAAACATACTAGAGGAACAAGATGGACCACTCCATTGAAATCGCCTATACTGAAGTGTAGTACGCAAAGGAGCGTAACGTCTGCCATTTTAGTAGGCAAAACCCGCCGTTCACTATGCCTCTCGCAGTGGAATTAGTGTTTTGGGGTAACAGTATGTGTGATGATACCATTAAAATGCAGAATATATCTCATCTATAAATTTCACAGTTTTTTGTTATTTTTCTTTTTTAATGTTTCTGCAATGTTTCTGCCTACTAAAATGGCGCCATGGCGTACTACGGTTTTTAGGGTCGAGTGGTCTATCTTGCTCCTCTAGTATCTTTGGTCTGTACGGAGTTCTCCCTGTTACAGCGTGGGTTTCGTGCGGGGTGATCGCTGGTCGGCGCGGGCTCGGTGGGCCAAAGGGCCTGTTTCTGCGCTGTATCTCTAAAGTCTAAAAGACTAAAGCACAATAATTGATGCATCATCCAGCCACCAGAAGGTGTACGGTTCAATGTCGTTGTGAGCTAACATCAATTCAAGCTAGCTTGCATTGTGTGGAACTTGCACGTTAATGGGAGCTTAAGATGCTGACATCATTTATAATGATGAAGAAGGGTCAGTCTGAAACGTCATCCATTCCTTCTCTCCCGAGATGCTGCCTGACCTGCTGAGTTACTCCAGCATTTTGTGAATAAATACCTTCGATTTGTACCAGCATCTGCAGTTATTTTCTTATATCATTTATAATGGTGCTTTTCAACAAATAACAATGCTTGACCATGGAGAGCACATTTTCCAATGTTTTCTACAGCTGCTGATGGAATAGTTTGCAATTTTTTTTTTAATGGACCTTACTTGAAAGGGGTGGCGAAGCACTCTGGGAAATATCAAGGGGAAATGACGCGAGGTTGTGAAGGTAAACTTCATGGCTTCTTCCTGTAGGCTGGATAGAATACCACATCCAGTTTGGTTTCGGTTTGGTATATTGTCACTTGTACCGAGGTACAGTGAAAAGCTTTTGTCGCGTGCGATCCAGTCAGCGGAAAGACTATGCAGGATTACAATCCTGTACATTTACAGTGTACAGTGTGTACAGATAGATACACGATGAGGGGATAATGTTCAGTGCAAGGTAAAACTAGCAAAGTCCGATCAAGTCAAGTCAAGTCAAGTCAATTTTATTTGTATAGCACATTTAAAAACAACCCACGTTGACCAAAGTGCTGTACATCTGATTAGGTACTAAGGGGAAAAAAAATAAAATAAATCAAGTATAGTCCGAGGGTCTCCAGTGAGGTGGATATTAGTTCGGCACTGCTCTCGGGTTGTGGCAGAATGTCTCAGTGTCTGCACCTGCTCAAGGTCAGTGAATGGACATTCAAATTCAACGCCAGCAGTAAGTACTAATAAATTCCACTCTCCATTCACTCACACGTCAATTTCCATCAATCAATGTATAACCTTAACATTCGACCGTGTCACCCCACCCTCACAACATTTACAAGACACTAAATACCATATGTTGCATCTCAACACTCACCTACTTTTCTCACTCTCTTTCTCACTTAACAAAATGGCGGCACTGCCCTAGCAGCTGCCGCTCACCTGCGGTCCATTTGTCTTTGTGTTTTTGTTGTTTTTTTTGGTCTTAACTGTAGTTGTGATGTGGTGTTTTTGTGTTTGTGTACTATGTGTGTATGTGGGGGGGAGGGGGAAACTAACACTGTAAATATGTGTCCCTTCAGAACGGAGACCCAACCTTTGTTTTCTGGGCCGTGTCTCCGTTCCTGCTGCGGCCTACCATCGGCCCAACTCCTGGAGCTGTCGGCCTCCAGGGCTCTGGTTCGCAGAGCCCGCGGATCGGACTTACCACCACCGGAGCCGGCCATCTTCGGAGGCTGCGGGAGCAGCTGCGACTCGCCTTAGGCTCGGGCCGCATGGATGCCGACATCGGGAGCTCCGGCAGCGGCAGCGTGTTCGCCCGCCCCGGATTGCGGGGCATGGGGCGCGGACATTTCACCGTCCGGCGCGGCCTAGGATGGCCGCGGGATATTTCTCTGCTGGGCGGGGGCTTCAATGTCGGGAGCCACGACCGCCCCGACGTGCAACAACAGCGGCAGCAGCGTGTTCGCCCGCCCCGGATCGGACTTATCATCGGCGGAGCCGGCCGTCTTCGGAGGCTGCGGGAGCGGCTGCGACGCAACGCGACGCGCCTTGGGCTCGGCCCGCTGTGGACCGTCCGGTGCGGCCTGCAACCACAACAACCTGACTGCGGGCGAGGCACAGCGGGAGAAGGGAAAGACATTGTGGCCTTCCATCACAGTGAGGAGAGAGAGGACTGGAGGAGACTCACTGTGATGGATGTTTCTTTGATGGATGTTTCTTTTTTTGTGTGTTTTTGGGGTTGGGTGGTTTGAGTGCCTGTTTGATGCTTTTATTGTTGGACTGTGTTTTGGGGGGTTTTGGGGTGTGTGATTTGAATGCCTATTTAATGCTTTTATTGTTGGACTGTGTTTTGGGGGGTTTTTGGGGTTGGGTAATTTTTGGGTGCCTGTTTAGTGCTTTTATTGTTGGACTGTGGGTGATTGAATTAACATTTTGTTCAAGATGGCCGCGCCGTTGTGTTTGGCTGCCTGCCACTGTATGTTTCTTTTTTTTTCCTGGTCAGATGTGCAGCACTTTGGTCAACGTGGGTTGTTTTTAAATGTGCTATACAAATAAATTGACTTGACTTGACTTGACTTTCTTTCTCCTCCTTTCTCTTTCTCTCACTTTCAGCCTCTCCAACTCTTCCTCTCTCTCTCTATCTCTTTCCCCTTCTCTATCACTTTCCCTTCTCTTTATCTCTCTCTCTCTCTGTTCCTCCCTCTCTCCATCCCCTCACGATATCTCTCTCTGTATCTGTCCTCTGATCCTCGCTCTCTCCATGTCTTTCTGTCCCATGCCCTCTCAGATTCTCTCACCTCTCTCTCTTTTCCCACTCCATCCTTGCCCTTCTCTCTCACCTCCTCTTTCTGATTCTCCCTCATCATCGCTCATTCTCTCTGACTTTCTCTCTCTCTCTTCCCCATTTCTCTCCCCTCCCTGTTCTCTTACTCTCCCCCTTCGTCCACGCATTCTCTCCATCATTCTTTTTCATCTCCTCTCTTGCTCTCTCATATGTGCAGTGAAAAAGAAAGAAGCACATAAATGGAGGTAGCAGGAACTATATGAAGGAATAGTGCAGCATCTAAACACATGGAGGTACCTACTGTGGGCATTGTCTAGCTAAGGGTCTAGCACTGGAATCCTGCTTTTGTTAGCAAGCAGTAGATAGGTATAACTGGGTTTGCCACCATTTGTTGCCTATCCCCGGTTTAGTTGAGTTTAGTTTAGAGATACAGTGCTGAAAAAGAAGCCCTTTGGCCCACCGAGTCCATGCTCACAAACCTGTCCCAGTTACGCAATTTTTTAGCCTTTGACTGCCGGCGACTGTCAAAGTCGTAGCAGATCGCCAAAATTTTCTTTTACCCTACGACAATGACCACGACAATGCCGAGTCAGGTCGATACAAGTTTTTATTTTTTTGTGAAACTAGCACCCGGCTAAGAGATTACACCGTCTTCGGAAACATCGCAAAATCCCCACGCTTACCTGACCGTCAAACTGTCGCCTCCAATCTACCTGTCAAATGTCCTGATGGTAAAGGAATTGATTAAACAAAACTATCTTCTGGTATCTTCAAATGCCTTTTCTTAATTTAATATTACGTGCTTCTAAATGCATCTTCGACAACCTAGCAAACCTGGGGACAGCATGGGACAGCGCCCGCAATAAGCTACGGTACCTGGCGACAAGCCAGCTGTCGCCGAGAAGTTTGTATCTGGAAAAAAAATTCCGTGACGCGCTGAGATCCGCTACGATTCTTTGAATCCTCCTCACGATCATGCCCGCGACACCCCGGCAAACGTTCGGCGACAGCCTAGTGGCCAGCAGTCGCCTTAAAATCGCCTAAGTGGGACAGGCTCTTTAACAATTAACTTTCAACCATGTATGTTTTTGGTGTGTGGGAGGAAACCGGAGCACCTGGGGAAAACCCACCCAGTCACAGGGGGAATGTATAAACTCTCTACAGACAGCACCCTTAGTCAGGATCGAACCTGGGCTTCTGGCACAGTAAGGCAGCAACTCTGCCGCTGTGCCACCGTGCCACCGTGCTGTCCTTTTTAGATTTTTAGATTTTAGAGATACAGCGCGGAAACAGGCCCTTCGGCCCACCGAGACGCGCCGCCCAGTGATCCCCGCACATTAACACTATCCTACACACACTAAGGACATTTTTTACATTTACCCAGTCAATTAACCTACATTACCTGTACGTCTTTGGAGTGTGGGAGGAAGCCGAAGATCTCGGAGAAAACCCACGAAGGTCACGGGGAGAACGTACAAACTCCGTACAGACGGCGCCCGTAGTCAGGATCGAACCTGAGTCTCCGGCGCTGCATTCGCTGTAAGGCAGCAACTCTACCGTTGAGCCACCGTGCCGCCGGAAACATGTCCTGTTTACATTGAGATGATTGTGCGATGAGAGGGTTCGCCCTCCCATCTGCCTGCTGGGAAGTTTTAGGATTTGAAAGCAGTGATGATGAAGAAGTGGCAGTACCTGTTCACGTCAGTATGAGAAGGTTTCCTTTTCTTTTGGGTCATATTTAAATATTGTCATGAGGGAGATAATGGAATGGTCAGCAACATTTGTACGCCGAATGTAGACACAAAATGCTGGAGTAACTCAGCGGGACGGGCAGCATCTCTGGAGAGAAGGAATGGGTGACGTTTCGGCTCGAGACCCATCTTCATACTGAGAGTCAGGGGAGAGGGAGACGAGAGATATGGAAGGGTAAGGCGTGAAAAGAACAGATCAAAGCAGACGATGGTCGAGGAAATGTACAATGGTTCATTGTTAACTGAGGGGAAGGTGACAATGACGCAAGAAAGCAATACATTTGTCCGCCTTCATTGGAGAAGTTGGAATTGGATTAGTTCTTCGCATGCAGCCCAGCAGAAAGGTACTGTTTAGACAGAACACGTGGTGGCGCAACGGTGGAGTTACTGCCTGGCAGCGCTTACAGCGCCGGAGACCCGGGTTCGTTCCCGACTGCGGGCGCTGTCTGTACGGAATTTGTACGTTCTCCCCGTGACCTGCGTGGGTTTTCTCCGAGATCTTCGGTTTCCTCCCGCACCCCAAAGACGTGCAGGTTTGCAGGTTAATTGGCTTGGTGTATGTGTAAATTGTCCCTAGTGTGTGGGGGATAGTGTTAATGTACGGGGATCGCTGGTCGGTGCGGACTCAGTGGGCCGAAGGGCCTGTTTCTGCGCTGTATCTCTAAACTAAACATGACGTGTGAGGACAACATCAGCTCCACCACTGTGTGTAGTGGGTCACCGCACACACTGAGAGCCTCTAATTCAAGGGCTGCAGACTCCTTCGTTTCCAGGACACAGAATCAGTGGCACACTTCCAGCACCACCTTTTTCCTTGGGTGAGATCCCTCCCTGTTGTAATGAGCCACATCTGTAGAGGAGGTTGGGGGTTTAAGAGTTAATCTGTACGTGACCGATTGCATGTGGCGCGTGGTGAGCCTGCTTTACTTACTTAGAGTTGCTAGCTAAAGTGTAACAGGTTGTTTTGCAGAACTGCAGAGGGTGTTGTGACTAAAGGAGAGAGTCCCGATACCAAGTAGTGCTGCATAGGACAACAGGTCTGTTCTAGACAATAAGAACTGGTGCAGAAATGTGCTGATTGTGTGATTAGCTGGACCCGTGACTACTCATGTATAAATATGCTGCCGGTGCACAAAATAATGGAGTGGGACCGCCGTGAGGAGCAGCAAGTATGTGACCATACTTGCAGTGATTCTCCCACCCACGGATAATGAAATAAAGTTGTGTCTTTTCTATGAGCATCAGGGTCTGACGGTGTTTGTTATTTCAGAGCGCGGGCAGGCTTTAACACGTCTTCAGTCAAGTTGTGTATGAAACATAGAAACATAGAAAATAGGTGCAGGAGTAGGCCATTCGGCCCTTTGAGCCAGCACCGTCATTCAATATGATCATGGCTGATCATCCAACTCAGTATCCCGTACCTGCCTTCTCTCCATACCCCCTGATCCCTTTAGCCACAAGGGCCACATCTAACTCCCTCTTAAATATAGCCAATGAACTGGCCTCAACTACCCTCTGTGGCAGAGAATTCCACAGATTCACCACTCTCTGTGTGAAAAAAAACATTCTCATCTCGGTCCTAAAAGACTTCCCCCTTATCCTTAAACTGTGACCCCTGGTTCTGGACTTCCCCAACATCGGGAACAATCTTCCTGCATCTAGCCTGTCCAACCCCTTAAGGATTTTGTAGTTTCTATAAGATCCCCCCTCAATCTTCTAAATTCCAGCGAGTACAAGCCGAGTCTATCCATACTTGCAGTGATTCTCCCACCCCCGGCTAGCGTAATAAAGTTGTGCCTTCACTATGAGCATCATGTTCTGACGGTGTCTGTTATTTCAGAGCGCGGGCAGGCTTTAACACGTCTTCAGTCAAGTTAGGTAGGAAAATAACTGCAGATGCTGGTACAAATCGAAGGTATCACAAAATGCTGGAGTAACTCAGCAGGTCAGGCAGCATCTCTGGAGAGAAGGAATGGGTGACGTTTCGGGTCAGTTTAGAGGTACAGCGTGGAAATAGCGCACCGAGTCCGCGCACCGAGTCCGCGCCGACCAGCGATCGCCCACACACCAGATTTGGTCCTACACGCTAGGGACAAATATATTGAAGCCAATTAACCTACAGACCTGCATGTTTTTCAAATGTGGAGGAAACCGGGGAAAACTTACACACTCATGGGGAGAACGTACAATCTCCGCCCAGCGTCAAGATCGAACCCAGGTCTCTGTGCTGTAAGGCAGCAACTCTACCGCTGCACCACCGTGCCGCAGAAGGAGGAGGGGAAAGAAACAGAGTGTTGGCAATGGTGTGAGAAATGTGTGCACATTGGGGAAGGGAGTGTGCAGGTTTGGGGGGGGGATGTGAATAAATGGGGGCTCTGTTCCGAAGGGTTTTTACTTGAAATTGTTGCACCCAATGATCATACCGTTGGAATATGAGATGCTGTTCCTCCAGATTGTATGTGGCCTCACTCTGACAGGGGTGGAGGCCAAGGGCAGAAAGGTCAGTAATTATCAGGGTAACCATCCCTGAAATGCACTGCAGTTGAGTTGAGTTTAGTTTATTGCCACGTGTACCGAGGAACAGTGATAAGCTTTTGTTGCGTGCTATCCAGTCAGAAGAAAGACAATACATGATTTCAGTCAGAGAGTTGTGAATCTGCGGAATTCTCTGCCTCAGAAGGCAGTGGAGGCCAATTCTCTGAATGCATTCAAGAGAGAGCTAGATAGAGCTCTTAAGGATAGCGGAGTCATGGTGTATGGGGAGAAGGCAGGAACGGGGTACTGATTGAGAATGATCAGCCATGATCACATTGAATGGCGGTGCTGGCTCGAAGGGCCGAATGGCCTACTCCTGCAACTATTGTCTATTGATTACAATCGAGCCATTCACAGTGTACAGATACATGATAAGGGAATAACGTTTAGTGCAAGGTAAAGCCAGCAAAGCCCGACCAAACATAGTCCAAGGGTCACCAAAGAGGTAGATAGTAGTTCAGCACTGGTCTCTGGTTGCGGTAAGATGGTTCAGTTGCCTGATCACAGCTGGGAAGCTGAGCACAAGGCAGGACTTGAGACACTCTTAGAGTCTAATTACAGGTGACATGGGCAGAATGGACAGAAAGGCCTCGTTTCATGCCGTTAACCTCCATGACTGTGATTTTGTGCTGGAACCGCTGAGAGGAGGATACCATCCGAGAGTGCCGATGACTTTAGCATCAGCGAGCGGTGTCAGAAGGGGTGAAGTGGTATTGTATACATCATCTACATTATAATCTCTTCAGAGCGTGGAGCGGTCAGTGAAATACACGACCTCCTGCCTGTGCTCCCTTTGTCTTCCAGCTTTCAAGGCCAGGTGAAAGAATAGAGTGGAACTTTTAACGCAGGTATTGTAACACACGTAAAAAAAACAGCTTCTGGCATTTAAACCTTCAAAGCACATTTACATTGGTATTCTGGGTCTCATTTTCAAATGAAGAAATCACATTCCGGGAAATTATTTTTCAACCAGGGAAGGCACTTCTGCAGGTCAACACCTGATACTAAAGTCACAGTGGCGCTGCGGTAGAGTCGCTGCCTCACAGCGCCGGAGAGCCGGGTTCGATCCCAACCACGGGTGCTGCCTGTACGGAGTTTGTACGTTCTCCCCGTGACCCGCGTGGGTTTACTCCGAGATCTTCGGTTCCCTCCCACGCTCCAAAGACGCGCATGTTTGTAGGTTAACTGGCTTGGGTTTGGATACTTGGTATAAGTGTAAATTGTCCCCGGTGTGCGTAGGCTTGTGTTAATGCACGGGGGCCGCAGGTCGGTGTGGACTCGGTGGGCCGAAGGGCCTGTTTCCGCGCTGTATGTCTAATACAGGTGTCGGAGGTTATGGGGAGAAGGCAGGAGAACGGGGTTAAGGGGGAGGAGGGAGAACTAGATCAGACGGGATTGAATTGTGTAGTAGACTTGATGGGCCGAATGGGCTTCCCTGGTTGAAAAATAATTTCCCGGAATGTGATTGCTTCATTTGAAAATGAGACCCAGAAGACCAATGTAAATGTACTTTGAAGGTTTAAATGCTACTCCTATCACTTATGACCTTATGAACTAAACAAAACATACTTTCCTGAATGATGTGGCAGAAGGAGCAGCAATGCTACTGAAGGCCAATGACCTGAAGCAGGAGCACGGAACTGCATCAAGGTGCACCATAATAACACTCTGCTGTTCATCAGCTTCATGTAATGAAGAAATGAGACCCGATGTGAGTCAGAGGATGTGAGTCACAGCCCTTCTGTTCAGGGATTAACCCCCCCCCCCCCCCCCCCCGCTCCAGTTCTCCTTCCAGGCCTTGTGTGTTTCGCACCAGCCGGCCCTCGTTCGGACTCTCCCGCTCACCCACCCCTGCAACGGACCTCAACTTTACTGCAGATCCACACATTCAATAAACCCACCTGAACTCATGACCTCTTCTTCCCTTCTCCCCTGACTCTCAGTCTAAAGAAGGGCCTCAACTTGAAACGTCGCCCATTCCTTCTCTCCGGAGATTCTGCCTGACCCGCCGAGGTTACTCCAGCATTTTGCGTCTATCTCCAGTTCTGGGTAGCTTGGTTCACGTCTGAATTTTTGATTATTGTAAAGAAATATTGGGTATAGGTTTATTGTTGTCACGTGTGCCGAGATACGGTGAAAAACTTTATTTTGCACGCATCCATATGTGGAAACAATCAAACCATTAACCCCTCCCCAGTTCTCCAACCAGTATTGGTGTCTCCGATTACATTTTATCTCTGTTTGTTTTGTTGTTACCTTGTCCCAGCTAACAATGATCTCTTCTGTATTTCCCTTGATCTCCATTCCCTTTGTCCTGTTTTCACACCTTGAACTTCCTTATCTAGGTATCTCCCTCTCCCATGACATCAGTCTGAAGAAGGGTCTCGAACCTTGATGGAGATGCGATTTTATACCGTATCGTATCTCCGTCCGCACTGCGGCCGAACATTGGGGAGATGGAGGCCTCTGCTCGAGACTGACTTTGGGAGCTCCAACCGCGGGAGCCTGCGGCACTTAACATCGCAGAGTTGGCGAACCCTTTGCCAGACATCAACCTCTGAGCTCCAACTGCGGGAGCCTGCAGACATTTATATCGTGGAGCTCGCAGTCTCTGGTTAGAGACCGACTTCGGGAGCTCCAAACCTCAGGAGCTACGACCGCCACAATGCGGGAACTTTGATCGCCCCGACACGGGAACTTCGACCGCCGGCTATGGATGCTTCGATTGCCCCGACCGAGGGAGAAAAATGAGGAAGGAAGATTGGACTTTGTTGCCTTCCATTACAGTGAGGAATGTAGAATTTGCTGTGGTGGATGTTTATGCTAACATTTATGTAGGTCTTGTTGCTTTTTTTAGTATGGCTGTATGGTATACGAATATCATTGTATCTTAATTGGTACACGTGACAATTCTATTACCTGAGCTACTTTTAACAGCTACAAAGTGAACCTTTGAACCTTTGAAATCTTTGACCCGAAACGTCACCCATTCCTTCTCTCCAGAGATGCTGCCTGTGCCGCTGAGTTATTCCACCATTTTGTGTCTATCGATAGAATATAGTATTAGGGCTGCTAAGAAAATACAAAGAAAAAGGTTGAAGTAAAAGACCCACGCAACATTTTATAATTAACTCAGGAATAAAAATGTGTGGTTATACAGTGACTCAAATATTTATGCTTTCAATTTGTAGCTGTTAAAGGTAGCTCAGGTAATAGAATTTGTATTGAATACCATTTAGTATGATGTTGAACTGGGGCATGGGCTGAATATAAATTAACTTTCATTTTTGAACTCCCTAAACTCAGAAAATTCACTGGAATTTAGAAGGATAAGCGGGGAACTTATAGAAACATGTAAAATTCTTAAAGGATTGGACAGGAAGATGCAGGAAAAAAATGTTCCCGATGTTGGGGGAGTCCATAACCAGGGGTCACAGTTTAAGAATAAGGGGTAGGCCATTTAGAACTGAGATGAGGAAAAACTTTTTCACACGGAGAATTGTGAATCTGTGGAGTTCTCTGCCACAGAAGGCAGTGGAGGCCGATTCACTGGGTATTTTCAAGAGAGAGTTAGATTTAGCTCTTGAGGCTAAAAGAATCAAGGGATATGGGGAAAAATCAGGAACAGGGTACTGATTTTAGATGATCAGCCATAATCATATTAAATGGTGGATCTGGCTCGAAGGGCCGAATGGCCGACTCCTGCACCTATTTTTCAATGTTTTCTAAAAGAAAGTTGGTCACATTTAAAAACAATTGTCATGATTTCATTGAAAGCAAAAACCTTACACAGCCTATGTCAGAGTACCATTCAGAAAAGGAAATTATAAAATAAAATAATTATAATATTTATCTAAAACGCCACCAAAGCTGAACAAAATAAGGGGTATCTGTGCGTGTAGCATGACATTTAATATATTATTTAGTTATGGGTCATGCACAGTTATAATCTCAGGTTTATGGGTAAAGTTGCTTGATTTGCATCTTACTGCTATAGATAAATTAGCTTTCCGAAGCAGTAAAACTCGCATTATAGAATGACCCTGTTTAAACCAATCTACCTACGTAAGCCACCTCATCAGATACTCTAAGTAAAATTAATCGTCTTTTCAGTCAAGAAAACCCTTTTATGTGCAAAGAGTCGTATATTGGATTTTTTTTGGCTGGATTGTTTCCAGTCAAATTAAATTGAATTAAGAGGACATCTCGGATCATCCTAAAAATGAATTATGCATATTTTTGTACTTGACCCTCAGTTAGGTTAAGACGCTTGACAGAAAACAGCACAGCAATGGCTCCCCAGTGGCCCTACTTACTAGGAATTGGAGTGAAGCCTGACTATATATATCTTTTTAATTTCAGGTTTCTACCAGCTGCAAGTGTTTGCCTGTCAACTGACAACTTCAGGTAGCGAAGCAGTAGTTTATTTAGTTTAATTTAGTTTAGTTTAGAGATACAGAGTGGAAATAGGCCCTTCGGCCCATCGGGTCCACGCCAACCAGCGATCCCCGCGTACGAACACGATCCTACACCCACTAGAGACAATTACCAAGCCAATTAACCTACATACCTGCACATCTTTGGAGTGTGGGAGGCCTTTATATTCTAATCAGTCTGAAGAAGGGTCAATTTAAACCAGCATCCGCAGTTCCTTCCTACGCATCCTATCGACAATTGGGAAGCTACTCGCAACCTCGTTAGAGACCCGACCCTCAACCTATCTTTATTGGACTTTACTGGACCTTATCGTGCACTAACCCTTCTTCCCTTTATCCTGCTTTGGTACACCGTGGACGACTCGATTGTACACATGTATAGTCTTTCTGCAGACTGGTTAGCAAACAACAAAAAGCTTTTCACTGTACCTCGGTACACATGACATCAAACTAAACTAAACTAAACTCATTTTTATTTATTCACAAAATGCTGGAGTAACTCAGCAGGTCAGGCAGCATCTCGGGAGAGAAGGAATGGGTGACGTTTCGGGTCGAGATCCTTCTTCAGACTGATTAGAATTTAACTAAACTAAACTAAACTCACTTCGATATCTTTGAGCATTCAGCTGAGTGATAAAAAATGTTTATATCTTCCACATTTCAATAGAATTATTTCCCTTTTCTAGAGAAATCAGACAAAAGCAATCCTTTATGGCCAAAACCATGCCAATACTCCAAAGATGTACAGGTTTGTAGGTTAACAGGCTTGGTATAAATGTAAAAATTGTCCCTCGTGTAGGATAGTGTTAATGTGCGGGAATCGCTGGTCGGTGCGAACTCGGTGGGCCGAAGGGCCTGTTTCCGCAATGTATCTCTAATCTAAAAGCAAAGACATTCAGCAATTTAAAGGGCAACATGTAGAATTGTTACAGAATGGATTCAGCTTGTATTTAATCTTGGATGGTTCAATGCTTCTTTATGTTCCGCGGTACAGTAAAAAAAAAATTTTTTTTGCATACAGTTCAGTAAATTATCACCACACATAAACACAACATACAGAGTGTATAGGTTTATAGCCCACTGAGACCGTATTCAAGAGTTGCCAGGTTTTGGCGGCATTTTCAAAGTACAAGCTGCAGCTGGTCGTAAAGGCCCTTTGTCCTGGCTGCAGGGGCCTCCAGCCATCGGGTGAATCGGGCTTGGGTTGCGATCCATCACCCCTCTCCTCACCTGTGCCTCCCTGTCATTACAAGGTTGAGATTCTCAGGCAGCATAGTTTGTCACCATCCTCTGAAATACTCAGTGACTGCAATGACAATGTGCAGGGATTGCAGGTCGGCGTGGACTCGGAGGGGCAAAGGGACTCGGAGGGGCGAAGTTTCCCCCCTGTATCTCTAACCTGAAGTAGTTGTGACTCAATGAAGCACTCTTCTCTGGAGTAGAGGATTTACCTGATATCATTTTAAGTGGGCTTTTTTAAGCCGTGTGTAAAACTACACAATGTCACTTCTACTTCCTGCCAGACAAGTTAGTTTATATATTTCATGACCTAAGATATAGTGCAGGGAACAGTTCTATTCTCTCCTAAAATTAACGGAGATTAAAATTAAAATTAATTAATTCTAATTCATCCCGGACTTTGGAGACATGTGGCGCAGCGGCAGAGTTGCTGCCCTACAGCGAATGCAGCGCCGGAGACTCAGGTTCGATCCTGACTACGGGCGCCGTCTGTACAGAGTTTGTACGTTCTCCCCGTGACCTGCGTGGGTTTTCTCCGAGATCTTCGGTTTCCTCCCACACTCCAAAGACGTGCAGGTATGTAGGTTAATTGGCTGGGCAAATGTTTTTAAAAAATTGTCCCTAGTGTGTGTAGGATAGTGTTAATGTGTGGGGATCGCTGGGCGGCGCGGACCCGGTGGGCCGAAGGGCCTGTTTCCGCGCTGTATCTCTAAATCTAAATCTAAAAAGAATTCCAACAGACCCAAAATACTGAAGAATGGAAAGAAAAAGTCAAAAGTACATGGCAACAAACATCATATGTAAATTGGTGGCTTTTGTTATCTCCGTCTAATTAGCTCAATGTAAATTATTTCCTCTTTTGCTTATTAGTAATCTATTTCAAAGATGCTCAGTGGTATTAGCGTATAAATAACGCATGCATATCAAATTTTTCCAGCCACTTCCGTAACAGAGCCTTGGATTACTTTAAATGAGATCGAGCAATAAACCGAGGAATTTAGCACAGTGGTTTTAAATATCCTAGCCAGAATGCAATATTGTTTTGGGAATGGTCTCTTGGAGTCGTAGAGTTATCGAGTTACACAGGAAAGAAACTGGCTCTTTGGCCCACCTTCGTGGGCAATTTGGCATAAGTTGGATTCATGGGAGGCGGTCTTGGAGGGGAGGACGCTCCTCAAATGGCGGAGCATCCTGGACAATACAGCTCACCCCCTCCACGACACGCTGGTCAACCTGAGGAGCACCTTCAGCACCAGGCTGGTCCCTACAAGATGCAGCACAGAACGCCACAGGAGATCCTTCTTCCCTGTGGCTATCAAACTGTATAACTCCTCCCCCCTCTGTCATGGGGTAGACTGAAACTGACTCTCCTCCCCCCCCAATCTTTGCATATCCCACTGGCCTTTCCACTCATCACTTTAATTTCATGTTTCACGTATCTTGTTGTGTTTTTATGACTGTTGGCAGATCAATTTCTCACCTGGGATAAATAAAGTTCTATCGTATTGTATCATATCTAATCGTACTTAGCCTATTCACGTATAAAGCCCTAAATGGACACTCCCCCCCCTACATCAAAAATCTTCTAACCCCCCTCTCTAACTCCAGGTCCCTCAGATCGGCCGACTTGGGGCTATTCACTATCCCGCGGTCTAGGCTTAAACTCAGGGGTGACCGCGCTTTTGCGGTTGCAGCTCCTAGACTGTGGAACAGCATCCCTCTCCCCATCAGAACTGCCCCCTCCATCGACTCCTTTAAGTCCAGGCTCAAAACATATTTCTACTCCCTAGCGTTTGAGGCTCATTGAGGAGGCGCTGTGAACTGTTTGCGTGCTACTGTATGTTTTCATTTTTTTTTCTATTGGAACCTAATCAAATGTACAGCACTTTGGTCAACGTGGGTTGTTTTTAAATGTGCTATACAAATAAAATTGACTTGACTTGAAATTGACTTAGCCCATAGCCCTCAAAAGCCTTCCTATCCATATACTGTATCTGTTGTGCTGCTGCAAGTAAACAATTCATTGTTTCCTTTTGTGACAGATGACAATAAAAGACTTTTGACTCTGGACTCTTAGTTATTAACTCTTAACTCCTGACTCTTGATCATTGATCTGTCCCGGTGTATTTTAAAAGTCACGATAGTATATGCTTCTATAGGTTCTTCTGGCCAGCTCATTCCAGAGATGGACTGCTCTCTGAGTAGTCTATTGTAGGACATATGTTGCTTTCCTGAAGAGTTAGAGTGGAGTCTCAAAACAGAAGTGCAGTTTTCTACCCTTTGTGGAAAGATATGTTACTATGCTTCAGAGCAGAGCATAATTTATCACTTTTCATCTGCTCATATTTCCTTCAATAATGACAGTTTTGTCAAAAGCATGACTCAAGGAGTATGTAAAATTCTCCATTGTAATGGTCTCTGAGCAATATTACACAAATAGGCCAGGTAATCCATCAGTGGCACTGGTTTAAAAGTTCGAAAATGCCAAGGAAATTTATATCCAATATAGACACAAGATGCTGAAGTAACTCAACGGGTCAGGCAGCATCTCAGGAGAGAAGGAATGGGTGACGTTTCGGGTTGAGACCCTTCTTCGAGGTCTCGACCCGAAACGTCACCCATTCCTTCTCTCCTGAGATGCTGCCTGACCCGCTGAGTTACTCCAGCATTTTGTGTCTACCTTCGATTTAAATCAGCATTTGCAGTTTTTTTTCATTTACATCCAATATTCCTGATGATCATTATGGAAATAGTAATTGGCATTAAACTATGTTATGTTTTTGCATAGTTTATTTAGTTTAGTGATACAGTGCAGAAACAGGCCCTTCGGCCCACCGAGTCCGCGCCGACCGGCGATCCCCGCACATTAACACTATCCTACACACACACTAGAGACGATTTTGCACATACCACCAAGCCAATTAACCTTCAAACCTGTACGTCTTTGGAGTTGGCAAAAGAACAAACCAGGAAAGGTAGTGCATCCATGGCTAACAATAGAAATCAAGGATAGTATTAAAACAAAAGATGAAGCATACAGATTAGCCAGAAAAAGTAGCATACCAGAGGACTGGGAGAAATTCAGAGTCCGGCAGAGGAGGACAAAGGGCTTAATTAGGAAAGGGAAAATAGACTATGAGGGAAAACTGGCAAGGAACATAAAAACAGACTGCAAAAGCTTTTATAGATATGTCAAGAGAAAAAGATTAGTTAAGGCAAATGTAGGTCCCTTGCAGTCGGAAACAGGTGAATTGATCATAGGGAACAAGGAGATGGCAGACCAATTGAACAAATACTTTGGTTCTGTCTTCACTAAGGAAGACATAAACCGTCTGCCGGAAATAGCGGGGGACCGGTGGTCTAATGAGATGGAGGAACTGAGGGAAATCCAGGTTAGTCGGTGTTAGGTAAATTAAATGGATTAAAGGCAGATAAATCCCCAGGGCCAGATAGGCTGCATCCCAGAGTGCTTAAGGAAGTAGCCTCAGAAATAGTGGATGCATTAGTGATAATTTTTCAAAACTCTTTAGATTCTGGAGTAGTTCCTGAGGACTGGAGGGTAGCTAATGTAACCCCACTTTTTAAAAAGGGAGGGAGAGAGAAAACGGGGAATTATAGACCAGTTAGCCTAACATCGGTAGTGGGGAAAATGCTAGAGTCAGTTATTAAAGATGTGATAGCATCACATTTGGAAAGTGGTGAAATCATCGGACAAAGTCAGCATGGATTTACCAAAGGCAAATCATGTCTGACGACTCTTATAGAATTTTTCGAGGATGTAACTAGTAGAGTGGATAAGGGAGAACCAGTCGATGTGTTATATCTGGACTTTCAGAAGGCCTTCGACAAGGTCCCACATAGGAGATTGGTGTACAAACTTAAAGCACACGGTATTGAGGGTTCAGTTTTGAGGTGGATAGAAAATTGGTTGGCGGACAGGAAGCAAAGAGTAGGAATAAACGGGTCTTTTTCGGAATGGCAGGCAGTGACTAGTGGGGTACCGCAAGGCTCAGTGCTGGGACCCCAGTTATTTACAGTGTATATTAATGATTTGGACGAGGGAATTGAATGCAACATCTCTAAGTTTGCGGATGACACGAAGCTGGGTGGCAGTGTTAGCTGCGAGGAGGATGCTAGGAGGCTGCAGAGTGACTTGGATAGATTAGGCTAGTGGGCAAATGCATGGCAGATGCAATATAATGTGGATAAATGTGAGGTTATCCACTTTGGCGGCAAGAACAGGATAGCAGAGTATTACCTGAATGGTGACCGATTGGGAGAAGGGGAGATGCAACGTGACCTGAAAGCAAGCATGCAGGTGCAGCAGGCAGTGAAGAAAGCGAATGGTATGTTGGCATTCATAGCAAGAGGATTTGAGTTTAGGAGCAGGGAGGTTCTGCTGCAGTTGTACAGGGCCTTGGTGAGACCGCACCTGGAGTATTGTGTGCAGTTTTGGTCTCCTAACCTGAGGAAAGACGTTCTTGCCTTAGAGGGAGTACAGAGAAGGTTCACCAGATTAATCCCTGGGATGGCGGGACTTGCATATGAGGAAAGACTGGATAGACTGGGCTTGTACTCGCTGGAGTTTAGAAGACTGAGGGGGGATCTTATAGAAACATTTAAAATTCTTAAGGGGTTGGAGAGGCTAGATGCGGGAAGATTGTTCCCGATGTTGGGGGAGTCCAGAACCAGGGGTCACAGCTTAAGGATAAGGGGGAAGTCTTTTAGGACTGAGATGAGAAAACATTTCTTCACACAGAGAGTGGTGAGTCTGTGGAATTCTCTGCCACAGAAGGTAGTTGAGGCCAGTTCATTGGCTATATTTAAGAGGGAGTTAGATGTGGCCCTTGTGGCTAAAGGGATCAGGGGGTTATGGAG
Source organism: Rhinoraja longicauda (assembly GCF_053455715.1). Lineage (NCBI taxonomy): Eukaryota > Metazoa > Chordata > Chondrichthyes > Rajiformes > Arhynchobatidae > Rhinoraja > Rhinoraja longicauda. The sequence continues at coordinate 9,298,519 of NC_135955.1, forward strand.
AGAAGGCAGGTACAGGCTACTGAGCTGGATGATCAGCCATGATCGCATTGAATGGCGGTGCGTACAGGCTCGAAGGGCCGAATGGCCTACTCCTGCACCTATTTTCTATGTTTCTATGTTTCTATGTTTCTATGAAACTGATGATCTCGGAGAAAGCCCACGCGGTCTCGGGAGGAACATACAAACTCCGTACAGACAGCACCTGTAGGTGGGATCGAATCCGAGTATCCAGGACTGCAAGCGCTGTCAGGCAGCAAGTCCACCGCTGCACCATCATGATATATCACTGCACTGTTTTGGTTTCTATTTGGAAGGATAGCATTACCAACTTGGCAGTCATGCATCCAAAAATGATGTGCAATTGTTTCTCTAATTATTATCCATCTCTATCACCATCTCACTTCGCCAGCTACTGAAAGCTTGTCCGTCCATTCTTCGCCATGAATGTATAAAGTGGAAGCTCGCTTGGCTTGAAGACGCTTGGGCGCGGAGGAGAAGTGGCGAAGATGCAGCCTGTCGTACATTCTGGCAGTCACTGGACAACACTTGGGCAGGTGCATGGGGTAAGAATAATTTGGGGAGATACGGGCAAGTGCGATTAGATCGGTTGGGAGACTTGGTTGTTTTGGACGAGTTGGGTCAAAGGACTTGTTTCCTCGCTGTCCAACTCTGTGGCTCAATGACTCCACGACATGCACACCCATAGGTTCCACTAATCTGTGAGGAGCTCAGGTGAGATGTCAGAAAGAACAGGCATTTCACAGCTGGGAATGGGCACTAACTTACAGCAGCAGAGTGGCTACAGCTATTCTCCAAACCCTGGGCTTCGCAAATGCTGATAGTAAACTTGCTGCCCCAGAGTTAACGGGTGGCACTGTGGCGCAGCTGCTGGACTAGGTTCAATCCTGGCCCCAGGTGCTGTCTGTGTGTAGTTTGCACGTTTTCCCAGCGACCACCTAAGGTGACCTCCCACACCCCAAAGACATGTGGGTTTGTTGGTTAACTGGCCTCTGAACATAGAAACATAGAAACATAGAAAATAGGTGCAGGAGTAGGCCATTCGGCCCTTCGAGACTGCACCACCATTCAATATGATCATGGCTGATCATCCAACTCAGTATCCCGTACCTGCCTTCTCTCTATACCCCCTGATCCCTTTAGCCACAAGGGCCACGTCTAACTCCCTCGTAAATATAGCCAATGAACTGGCCTCAACTACCTTCTGTGGCAGAGAATTCCACAGATTCACCACTCTCTATGTGAAGAAATGTTTTCTCATCTCGGTCCTAAAAGACTTCTCCCTTATCCTTAAGCTGTGACCCCTGGTTCTGGACTTCCCCAACATCGGGAACAATCTTCCTGCATCTAGCCTGTCCAACCCCTTAAGAATTTTGTAAGTTTCTATAAGATCCCCCCTCAATCTTCTAAATTCCAGCGAGTACAAGCTGAGTCTACCCAGTCTTTCTTCATATGAAAGTCCTGCCATCCCAGGGATCAATCTGGTGAACCTTCTCTGTACTCCCTCTAAGGCCTCTAAGGCCTGTAATGCCTGTAATGTGTTGGAAGTGAATGAGAAAGTGGTATCAGAGAGCTGGTGCGAATGGGTGATTGGTGGTCGAAGTGGACTGGATGAGCTGAAAGGCCTCTTTTCATGCAGTACCTCTAAAAACTCCCTCTTGGCACTGATTCCTTTTAAAACCAAAGTGAATAGAATGTTCAAAGTGTTGTACAGACCTGACTGCCCACCGGTGCTGATACCATTTCCCAGCTCAGGGTAAGGGCAGAGAAGCAGCCAACTAAAGAGCTTGTGCAGGAAGGGACTAAAGATGCTCGTTTATCACCGAAGATAGACACAAAATGCTGGAGTAACTCGGCAGAACAGACAGCATCTCATGGAGAGTAGGAATGGGTGACGTTTCAGGTCGAGATTCTTCTTCAGAGAGCTTTCTGGTTCTTGCTCCTAGAAAATGATGCTGGAAATCTCTGTGAAGCGTGTAGCAGATTCAGAAGCAAAAATGCTGGAGCAACTCAACGGGTCAGGCAGCATCTGGGGAGCCAATAGGATAGGCAATGTTTCAGATTGGATGCTTTAATGCATCCATGGTTTAACCAGTTTCCTCACAGTTATTTAAGCAAGTATTCAACAAATCTGTCTTTGTTTTTTTTTAAATGTCGAGGACCCCAAATGTAGTATACTAGATTGAAAGAAATGCCGGTGGATTGTTGCTTACATAGAAACATAGAAACATAGAAAATAGGTGCAAGAGTAGGCCATTTGGCCCTTCGAGCCTGCACCGCCATTCAATATGATCATGGCTGATCATCCAACTCAGTATCCTGTACCTGCCTTCTCTCCATACCCCCTGATCCCTTTAGCCACAAGGGCCACATCTAACTCCCTCTTAAATATAGCCAATGAACTGGCCTCAACTACCTTCTGTGGCAGAGAATTCCACAGATTCACCACTCTGTGTGAAAAAAACCTTTCTCATCTCGGTCCTAAAAGACTTCCCCCTTATCCTTAAACTGTGACCCCTTGTTCTGGACTTCCCCAACATCGGGAACAATCTTCCTGCATCTAGCCTGTCCAACCCCTTAAGAATTTTGTAAGTTTCTATAAGATCCCCCCTCAATCTTCTAAATTCCAGCGAGTACAAGCCGAGTCTATCCAGTCTTTCTTCATATGAAAGTCGTGCCATCCCAGGGATCAATCTGGTGAACCTTCTCTGTACTCCCTCTATGGCAAGAATGTCTTTCCTCAGATTAGGAGACCAAAACTGCACGCAATGCTTCACTTGCAGTGGCCATTTAGATTTCAGGGGAAAAGGGGAAGGGCAGGTGTGGCATCTCCTATGGTTACATGATTGGTGCCTGCCATCCACACTCGGTGCTGAGATGCACTGAGCGAGGGGCAGTGGCGCAGCGGTAGAGTTGCTGCTTTCCAGCACCGGAGACCCAGGTTCAATCCTGACTACGGGTGCGGTCCGTGTGGAGTTTGTATGGTTCTCCCTGTGACCACGTGGGTTTTCTCCAGGTCCTCTGGTTTTCCTCTCACACTCCGAAGACGTACAGGTTTGTAGATTAGAAACATAGAAACATAGAAACATGGAAAATAGGTGCAGGAGGAGGCCATTCGGCCCTTCGAGCCAGCACCGCCATTCATTGTGATCATGGCTGATCGTCCACAATCAATAACCCGTGCCTGCCTTCTCCCCATATCCCTTGATTCCACTAGCCCCTCGAGCTCTATCTAACTCTCTCTCTTAAATCCATCCAGTGATTTGGCCTCCACTGCCCTCTGTGGCAGAGAATTCCAGAGATTAATTGTCTTTGGCTAAAAATTGTAAAATTGTCCCGATGTTGTACAGTGTTGTACAATGTTAGTTTTACATGGGTGACCGCTGATCGGCGCGGATTTGGTGGCCTGTTTCTGCGCTGTGTCGCTAAAGTCGAAAGTCGAAAGTCTATTTACCCCATTTTTCCAGACTCATCTAATGCACGTCCATGAAGAAAAGGATAGGCGACATTTTGGGTCGGGATTCCTAGTTGCACTTGCCGCTGATCAGCCCCAAATCTGTGGCAGGAGTTGACGGGAACGCCTGTGGACATCCAGGCTTTCTTTGTGTGCCATTAATCAGCGCGGCTCCACGTGATCTACACCCATTCGCTGGTCGGGCGAGGGTGTCACAGCTGAAGTCGCACTGGGGTTCTTTCGCCAATGATAAGGGAGCTTGTTGGGAGGTCTGGAGCGGTGAAATTAATGCTCTTTGCTTCCCAGTCACCATCGGAAAAATAGATCATGCTGCTGGAGACAAGACTGGCAGCATGATTATTTAAAATGTTTAGCTGTCCTTACAGAACAATTAATCATGCCCAACATGACAGTGTAGCAGAAAGCTTAATGATAACGTCCAGTGACTTATGTTGGACTGCAGCAGAGGCGGCATTTCAGGAATGTATAAACAAAAGAAAAAAAATTATTGCTTTCCACATTTTACGATTTATTGAGAAAAACCCACAGGAAGTTAAATAGGGAAACTATCAGTTTCTTCATCTATATACTGAAACTCTCGTTTGTTATCTTGTTTGTGACTGAACTTCAGCCAAAACGGTACACGATAGCGCGACAATTTTAGGCCCACCTTACTCACCATTGTCACTTTAGTGATAATGCAAGTAGTTTTATTGAAATCGGTGTTATAGTTTTAAAGTTATTCACATTTTAAAGTTTAAAAGGAGGGGAGGGGGAGGGGAGATGGGAGGAGGGAGGGGAAAAGGGGGAAGGGGGGAGTGGGGGAGAATGGAGAGGGGAGGGGGGGTTGAGGAGGGGGGAGGGCAGGGTGCTGCACCAATGCAGGAGATGTTTGGGCCCAACGGGTCCGCTTTGTCTAGTAATTATTTAAATCTCCAGACTGGAGAGAAGACTCAACACCTTCCACCTCAGAAGCATCCGCCGTATCCTGGGTATATCCTGGCCAGACAGAGTGTCCAACGCCGAGATTCTGTCTCGCGCTGGCCTTCCGAGTCTGTACACTCTACTCAGGCAGGGCAGACTGCGGTGGCTGGGCCATGTCCACCGCATGGAGGACGGCCGTATTCCAAAAGACATCCTCTCTGGAGAGCTGACATCTGGGAGGAGAACCATCAGCCGCCCCCAACTACGTTACAAGGATGTCCGCAAGAGAGATTTGAAGGTGCTCGACATCGATGTGGAGTCCTGGGAGAGCCTTGCAGCTGACCGCACGGGGTGGAGAGGTACCCTGAACCAACGTCTCAAAACGGGGGAAGAGAAACTGATGAACGCAGCGGCAGACAAGCGGGCACGCAGAAAGGAGCGCAGCAACTTCAACAGACCAGAGACCGCGCACAAATGTGACCTTTGCCACATTGGTCTCTTCAACCATAGGCAACGATGCTCTAGCCGAGGTGTGGAGCAAGCAGCCAACTAGGATGCATCACCCGTGGTCAGCCATGACCAAGGGGGCCTAAGAAGAAGAATTTAAATCAACATCTGAACTGTTGGTAGGACACAGACTGGTTTATTTTTTTAGTTCACAGATACAGCATGGAAACAATTTTTTGCCCAGCCGAGCCCATGCCGACCATTGATCACACTTTTACACTAGTTCTAAGTTATCCCACATTCTCATCCACTCCCCCCCTGCACACCGGGGGCAATTTACAGAGCCCAATTAACATACAATCACGCACGTCTTTGAGGTAAGGGAGGAAGCGAGCACCCGAAGGAAACCCACGCCTTCGCAGGGAGAATGCAGAAATTCCACAGACGGCATCCATCGTCAGAACTGAACCTGGGTCTCTGGCGATGGGAGGCAGCAGCTCTATCAGCGTGCCACTCTGCCACCTAAAGTAGGAGAACAGCAAAGATGATGGGCATCAAATGCAGTAGGCTGGGGTTTCCTTTCTGGAGAGGGCGCGGAGGAGATTCAATAGACAATAGACAATAGACAATAGGTGCAAGAGGAGGCCATTCGGCCCTTCGAGCCATCACCCCCATTCAATGTGATCATGGCTGATAATTCTCAATCAGTATCCCGTTCCTGCCTTCTCCCCATACCCCCTGACTCCGCTATCCTTAAGAGCTCTATCGAGCTCTCTCTTGAATGCATTCAGAGAATTGGCCTCCACTGCCTTCTGAGGCAGAGAATTCCACAGATTCACAACTCTCTGACTGAAAAGGTTTTTCCTCATCTCAGTTCTAAATGGCCTACCCCTTATTCTTAAACTATGGCCCCTTGTTCTGGACTCCCCCAACATTGGGAACATGTTTCCTGCCTCTAACATGTCCAACCCCTTAATAATCTTATACGTTTCGATAAGATCTCCTCTCATCCTTCTAAATTCCAGTGTATACAAGCATAGTCGCTCCAGTCTTTCAACATATGACAGTCCCGTCATTCCGGGAATTAACCTGGTGAACCTACGCTGCACGCCCTCACCAGGATATTGCATACTGTCAGGGCATTTTAGTTATAAGGAACAATTGGGAATGTTAAGTTTGTTTCTTCTGGAGTGGAGGAGGCTGAGGGGTGGCATGACAGAGGTGTATATAAATATAAGGATGCAGATGGAGAAGATAGTAGAAACAATGTTCCCATAGAAGAGGGCATGGGCTTAACGTGAGATGTAAGAGGTTTTCCAGGGACCTGAGGGGGCGTTTTTTCCCATGGAGGCGGTGGGAATCTGAATTGCGCTGCTTGAAAAGGTGAATGAGGCAAAAACACTCACAACATTTAAGAAGCACCTCGGCAATTCCTTGAATCACCCGATGTTATCTGACCCGCTGAGGCCATTGAAAACTAGGTACATAATGCATATAAATAGGCGTCACGGTGGCACAGCGGTAGAGTTGCTGCCTTACAGCGATTGCAGCACCAGAGACCCGGGTTTGATCCCGACTACGGGCGCTGCCTGTACGGAGTTTGTACGTTCTTCCCGTGACCGCGTGGGTTTTCTCCAGGTCCCCCGGTTTCCTCCCATACTCGTGCGTGTAGGATAGTGTTCTTCTTCTTGCGTATGACGTGCACAGCCCAAAGTTGTAGGTCAAGGGTAGACATCCATGCCAGGGCAGCTTCAGTTGCTGGGCGGATAGCCTTGATGCCACCAGGGAAAAGCCTCAGTGAGCAGTCATTCACGATGCGTGGGATGGCCCGGTCTGGATATCTACAGTCGCAAGTTACTGTCAATATTGTTAATGTGCGGGGATCGCTGGTTGGTACGGACTCGGTGGGCTGATGGGCCTGCTTCCTCGCTGTATCTCTAAACTAAACTAAACTAAAATAAATTAGATGCACAGGTGGATATAATGGGGGGCATGGACATGGTCAGCAAAGGGCCTGTTTCTGTATCGGCTGACTCTATGACTCTTTTGACCTTTGGGTAGTTGAGGGATCAAACCATATCGGGAGAGGTCAAGTAGTCTTCCAATGGCCCCTGACAGAATGGAAGCAATGTTGAAACAAGGAACTGCAGATGCTGGTTTACACAAAAGGACAGAGTGCTGGAGTAACTCAGCAGGATAAGCATCAACTCTCGAGAGCATGGAACGGTGACATTTTGGGTTGGGACATTTCCTCAGACTGATAGCAAGACTGGAAGAAAAGGAGTTTTGGATAAACTGGCAAACTGAAACCTATAGGCTCTGGTGGAATGAAAGACCAAATAAGGAGAAAATTAGAAAAAGAAGATAGACACAAAAAGCTGGAGTAACTCAACTGGCCAGGCAGCATCTCTGGAGAAAAGGAATCGGTGACGTTTTGGGTTGAGACCTTTCTTCAGACTCAGCCTCGACCCAGAAACGTCACCTATTCCTTTCTCCAGAGATGTCATCTGACCCGCTGAGTTAATCCAGCTTTTTGTATCAATCGTCGATTTAAACCAGCATCTGCAGTTCCTTCCTACATATTAGTAAAAGAACTGGCAAAAGTGAACGTGACTGGCGACCTTACCTACTGGAATTACGATATCCCTCTAAATCGTTTAATGCTGAATTTTAGTCAGGAAACTGCTTGGCCAATTCAAAAATGGCATGTGTTGACTTCAGTTTAAACAAGAAACAACTGGGTTGTGAATCAAATTTGTGGGGAACATTCAAACTATAATAGATTGAAATGAAATCTTGTTGAAACATCACACATCTGAGAGAGTTCCATCTAGTCCCCGATCCATCACAGCAGGAGGTATAGCTGTCAGGATTAATCACAAGTCCATCAGTCTTTTGCTTTTGTTATAATACTTTTGCAGAAGCACTCTTTCAAAAATCATTGCAGTGAACAACTTAGCCCTTGGAACGTATAGTTCCATTGAAACAAGCCCCTGAAAATGAAAATGAATACGTTTATTGGCCAAGTGCGTCATATACAAGGAATGTGCCTTGGTGCTCCACTCACAAATGACAACACAAACATACAGTTAACAATTAAGAATAAAGCATAACCACATCAAAACAATAAGGATACAACATTACGGTCTAAACATGTGGGTGAAAATAAACCAGAGCAACAAAGAGACTACAGACTTTGGTTATTGAGTAGAACTGTCACTCGTGGAAAAAAGCAGTTTTTATGTCTGGCTGTGGCTGCTTTGACAGTCCGGAGTCGCCTTCCAGAGGGAAGTGCTTCAAAGATTTTGTGGCCAGGGTGAGAGGGGTCAGAGATGATCTTGCCCGCTCTCTTCCTGGCCCTTGCAGTGTACAGTTCGTCAATGGGGGGAAGGTTGCAGCCAACAACCTTCTCAGCTGATCAAACGATCCGTTGCAGCCTCCGGATGTCGTGCTTGGTGGCTGAGCCAAACCAGACCATGATGGAGAAGGTGAGGACGGACTCAATGATAGCAGTATAGAATTGGACCATCATCGCCTGTGGCAGATTGCGTTTCCTCAGTTGCACTGATAATCTGATCCAACCTGCCACTGTGTGTATTCAATTCTTGGTTTACAGTGAGCTGCCCAGTCTGGCGATATGATGCTTTCTGCCATTTAAAATGATCAAGAGAGTGCAGAGGGAACCCATTCTTTCCAGGAGTTACTTTAGCTGCTTTGAGGTCAAGTTGTTTTTTTGTTCCTCAGGCTCATATTTATCATTAATAAGATCAAGGATTGGTTGTAATGAGATTCAGGCTGCCTCTGGAAGCTGTCATTTTTGGTGAGTACATATATTTGAAGAATATTCCTAAATCCCTGCAAACATCGATCATGAATAGATTACCCTGTGACAGCAGCAGGAATTAGATGTCCTCTGCACTTCATTACCAGGTACTTTATATTATAATTCACTTTGAATTGAGAATCTGTTCCAGCTCTCTGCACCTTCAGAAGGCAGATATATGGGAGGGCACCAAGAATGATGAAGGAGGCTAAGAGAGTAGGTGATGAGGTGACAATGTAAATTTGCATGTTCTCATCGGGAACACAACTCTGAACGAGAGGCGATAAGATTGCTGATTTTTGGCTCACGATCGGACCTGATCGTAAGTAATTTCACCTTGACCCGAAATGCTTAAAAGAAGTCAATTCAAAAGTTAAAGCAGGGACAAATAGAGGGGCAATGAAAGCAGCACTAAGATTGGAGATAGAGGGAGGCACGGTGGAGCAGCGGTAGAGTTGCTGCCTTACAGCACCAGAGCCCCGGGTCCCGGGTTCGATCCCGACTACGGGCGCTGCCTGTACGGAGTTTGTACGTTCTCCCCGTGACCTGCGTAGCTTTTCCCCAAGATCTTCGGTTTCCTCTCACACTCCAAAGACATACAGGCTTGTAGATTAATTAGCTTGGTATAAGCATGTAAATTGTCCTTTGTGTATGTGGATTATGTTAATGAGCAGGGATCGCTGGTCGGTGCGGACTCGGTGGGCCGAAAGGCCTGTTTCCGCGCTGTATCTCTAAACTAAAGTAAAACAAGAAATGATGGAAGTCTTCAGCAGGTCAGGCTGCATCTGTGTGAAAAGAAGCTGAGTTAAAGTCTATGTTTTCAATTTGTTTCCTTATTTCTTTTGAACAGAGAATCTTTAGTTTAGTTTAACTTAGGCATGTAGCATGGAAAGTGGCCTTTCGGTCCACCGTTTCTGTGTCGACCAGCGATCCCCATACACTAGAATTGTTCTACACACTGGGGACAATGTACAATCATTACTGAAGCCAATTAACCTACAAACCTGAACGTCATTGGAGTGTGGGAGGACACTGGAGCACCCAGAAAAAACCCACCTTAAAGCTACATCCTTTAGTCTTTGACATTTCCACTGCTGGGATAAAGGTTCTGACTGCCAATCCTATCTATTCCTCTCATAATTTTACATATTTGTACCAGATCTCTGCTCAACCTCCATTTCAGAGAAAACAATCCACGTTTGTCCAACCTCTCATGAAAGCTAATACCACCTGATCCAGGCAATATTCTGGTAAGACTCCACTTCACCCTTATTGAAATGTCAAACCCTTCCTGCAATGGGATGATGACAACTGCATGGAATACTTTAATGAGGAAAAAAATAGTCAAGGCAAATGTGGGTCCCTTGAAGACAGAAGCAGGGGAATTTATTATGGGGAACAAAGAAATGGCAGACGAGTTAAACCGTTACTTTGGATCTGTCTTCACTGAGGAAGATACACACAATCTCCCAAATGTTCTAGGGGCCGGAGAACCTAGGGTGATGGAGGAACTGAAGGAAATCCACATTAGGCAGGAAATGGTTTTGGGTAGACTGATGGGACTGAAGGCTGATAAATCCCCAGGGCCTGATGGTCTACATCCCAGAGTACTTAAGGAGGTGGCTCTAGAAATAGTGGAAGCATTGGAGATCATTTTTCAATGTTCTATAGATTCAGGATCAGTTCCTGTGGATTGGAGGATAGCAAATGTTATCCCACATTTTAAGAAAGGAGGGAGAGAGAAAACGGGTAATTATAGACCAGTTAGTCTGACATCAGTGGTGGGGAAGATGCTGGAGTCAATTATAAAAGACGAAATTGCTGAGCATTTGGATAGCAGTAACAGGATCATTCCGAGTCAGCATGGATTTACGAAGGGGAAATCATGCTTGACAAATCTACTGGAATTTTTTGAGGATGTAACTAGGAAAATTGACAAGGGAGAGTCAGTGGATGTGGTGTACCTCGACTTTCAGAAAGCCTTCGACAAGGTCCCACATAGGAGATTAGTGGGCAAAATTAGGGCACATGGTATTGGGGGTAGGGTACTGACATGGATAGAAAATTGGTTGACAGACAGAAAGCAAAGAGTGGGGATAAATGGGTCCCTTTCGGAATGGCAGGCAGTGACCAGTGGGGTACCGCAAGGTTCGGTGCTGGGACCCCAGCTATTTACGATATACATTAATGACTTAGACGAAGGGATTAAAAGTACCATTAGCAAATTTGCAGATGATACTAAGTTGGGGGGTAGTGTGAATTGTGAGGAAGATGCAATAAGGCTGCAGGGTGACTTGGACAGGTTGTGTGAGTGGGCGGATACATGGCAGATGCAGTTTAATGTAGATAAGTGTGAGGATATTCACTTTGGAAGCAAGAATAGAAAGGCAGATTATTATCTGAATGGTGTCAAGTTAGGAGGAGTGGTAGTTCAACGAGATCTGGGTGTCCTAGTGCATCAGTCAATGAAAGGAAGCATGCAGGTACAGCAGGCAGTGAAGAAAGCCAATGGAATGTTGGCCTTCGTAACAAGAGGAGTTGAGTATAGGAGCAAAGAGGTCCTTCTACAGTTGTACCGGGCCCTGGTGAGACCGCACCGGGAGTACTGTGTGCAGTTTTGGTCTCCAAATTTGAGGAAGGATATTCTTGCTATGGAGGGCGTGCAGCGTAGGTTCACTAGGTTAATTCCCGGAATGGCGGGACTGTCGTATGTTGAAAGGCTGGAGCGATTGGGCTTGTATACACTGGAATTTAGAAGGATGAGGGGGGATCTTATTGAAACATATAAGATAATTAGGGGATTGGACACATTAGAGGCAGATAACATGTTCCCAATGTTGGGGGAGTCCAGAACAAGGGGCCACAGTTTAAGAATAAGGGGTAGGCCATTTAGAACGGAGATGAGGAAGAACTTTTTCAGTCAGAGGGTGGTGAAGGTGTGGAATTCTCTGCCTCAGAAGGCAGTGGAGGCCAGTTCGTTGGATGCTTTCAAGAGAGAGCTGGATAGAGCTCTTAAGGATAGCGGAGTTAGGGGGTATGGGGAGAAGGCAGGAACGGGGTACTGATTGAGAGTGATCAGCCATGATCGCATTGAATGGCGGTGCTGGCTCGAAGGGCTGAATGGCCTACTCCTGCACCTATTGTCTATTGTCTATTGAATGGAAAGAATGGGTCGACTGGACTTCTATTCACTGGAATTTAGAAGGCTGAGAGGGGATCTCAAAGAAACATATAAAATTCTTTTGCGATTGGACAGACTAGATGCAGGAAAAATGTTCCCGATGTTGGGTGAGTCCAGAATCAGGGGTCACAGTTTAAGAATTATGGGTAAGCCATTTAGAGCTGAGATGAGGAAATGCTGGAGTAACTCAATGGATCAGGCAGCATCCCGGGAGGGAATGTATAAGCAATGGTTCAGGTTGAGATTCGATCAAAAATGTCACCTATCTATGTCCTCTGGAGATACTGGCTGTCCTGTCGAGTTACTCCAGCACTTTGTGTTTTACTCAAGATTCCAACACTTGCAGTTCTTTCTGTCTCCAAGGTTTAAAGGAGATGTGTGGAGCACACTGTCGGGGGTGGTGGGTGGAGGCAGATAAGATAGAAACATAGCAAATAGGTGCAGGAGGAGGCCATTCGGCCCTTTGAGCCAGCACTGCCATTCATTGTGATCATGGCTGATCATCCCACAATCAGTAACCTGTGCCCAACTTCTCCCCATATCCCTTGATTCCACTAGCCCCCAGAGCTCTATCTAACTCTCTCTTAAATTCATCCAGTGATTTGGCCTCCACTGCCCTCTGTGGCAGAGAATTCCACAAATTCACAACTCTCTGGGTGAAAAACGTTCCTTCTCACCTCAGTTTTCAATGGCCTCCCCTTTATTCTAAGACTGTGGGCCATGGTTCTGGACTCCCCCAACATCGTGAACCATTTTTCCTGCATCTAGTCTGTCCAATCCCGTAAGATTTTAATATGTAAGGTATGCCATTTAAGTGGCTTTAGGTAGGCTTATAGATAAGCAGGTAATGGAAGGATATATACCATGTGCAGGCAGGTAAAATAAGTTTAGCTTGCCATCATGATCTTGGCATGGAGATTGCAGGCCAAAGGGTTGTAGATCTGCTACTGGATTTCATAGGAAGGATAGGATAGGATTTGATGATATGGATGACGCAATTGATGGCTTTGTGGTCAAGTTTGCAGATTTGATGAAGATAGGTGAAAGGGCACATAGTATAGAGAAAGCAGGGAGTTTGCAGAAGGACTTGGACAGGTTGGGAGAGTGGACAAAGAAGCGGCAGATGGAATTCAGCGTAGCAAAGTGTGTTGTCATGCACTTTTGGTGGAAGGAATAAAGGGGCAGACTATTTTCTAAATGGAGAGATGATTCAGAAACCGGATGTGCAAAGGGACTTGGGACCGCTGGTGCAGGGTTCCCAAAAGGTTCATTTGCAGGATGGGTCGGTGGTAAAGAAGGCAAATGCAATGTTAGAGAAGATGGACACAACATGCTGGAGTAACTCAGCAGGTCAGGCACTGAGAAAAGCATAACCAGCATCTGCAGTTCCTTCCTACACAGATGCAATGTTGGCATTCATTTCGAGAGGACTAGAATGTAAAAGCAAGGATATAATGCCGAAGTTTTATAAAGCGCTGGTCAGATCACATTTGGAATATTGTGAGCAGTTTTCGGCCCCATATCTGCGGAAGGATATGCAGGCATTGGAGAGGGTCCACTGGAGATTTATGACAACGATCCCGGGGATGATTGGGTTAATATACGAGTAGTGTTTCAAGGCACTGCACTCATTGGAGTTTAACGGATGAGGGGGGATCTAATTGAAACCCGAATATTGAATGGCCTAGGTAGAGTGGATGTGGAGAGGATGTTTCCAGTTGTGAGAGAGTCCAAGGTAAGAGGTCACAGCCTTAGAATAAAAGGTCGTACCTTTAGAGTGGAGATGAGGAGGAATTTCTTTAGCCAGAGGATGGTGAACCTTTGGAATTCATTCTCACAGATGGCGGTAAAGACCAAGTAATTGGGTATTTTTAAAGCAGAGATTGATGGGATTTTGATTAGTTAAGGTATCAAAGATTACGGGAAGAAGGCAGGAAAATGGGGTTTAGAGGGAAACATCTATCATCCATGATTGAAGGGTAAAGAAGGCTCGATGGGCCAAATGGCCTAATTCTGCTCCTACAGCTTATGATCTTAGTTTAGTCTGGTTTATTATCACGTGTGCCAAGGTATAGCGAAAAGCTTATTGTTGCACGCTATTCAGTCAGCGGAGGGACTATTCATGACTGCATGATGGAGGAGAAGGCAGATTTAATGGGGAGGAAATAAACTGGAAAACTGAGCTGAGAGCATTGGGATGGTTGGTATAAAAGCTGCATGACGGAGCTTGTGAATGAGGTGGAGGTTTGAAGGTTTCCACACAGGAGGAAGTGTCAACAGAGTCATAAACCTGTTGATCTCTCTGCCGACTACTGAGAGTGGCATGTTGTGTTGGAAAATAACTGCAGATGCTGGTACAAATCAAAGGTATCACAAAAAGCTGGAGTAAATCAGTGGGTCAGGCAGCAGCTCAGGAGAGAAGGAATGGGTGACGTTTTGGGTCGAGACCCTTCAGGATCTCGACCCGAAACGTCACCCATTCCTTCTCTCCTGAAATGCTGCCTGACCTGCTGAGTTACTCCAGCTTTTTGTGATAACTGAACATGGCATAGACTGAGTTGTCTTTTGTTCAATTATTTTTAATTGTTTTCACCTGTATGTTATTATTATTTGTGTTACCTATTGAGTTACCTATTTAGGTGCTGATGGTCTCTTTGCTCAGACTTGGATCATTTCCTCATGCTGAGCCTTGTGCTCTTGTTTATCAGGATTCTAGTGAAAGGCTTTTTGAGTATAACTTACTCCTGGCTGCTGTGTCTTCTCTGTGCTCACATAGAAACCAAACATAGAAAATAGGCGCAGGAGGAGGCCATTTAGCCTTTTCGAGTCAGCACCGCCATTCATTGTGATCATGGCTGATCATCCACAATCAGTAACTCATGCCTGCCTTCTCCCCATATCCCTTGATTCCACTAGCCCCTAGAGCTCTATCCAAAGCTTAGGTCTACTCATCGTTTAATATTGTTATAGGAAGGGTCTCCAGGTTTCCACAAGGGTCTGGAGGGAGAACCTGTTGTAGGTGAAAGCGTGCTGCAAAATCTGCTTACATTCGTGAGCTGATAATTTAGTTTAGTTTAGAGATACAGTTTGAGGAAACAGGCCCTTTGGCCCACTATGTCCATGCTGGCCTTTGATCACCAATGAACACTAGTTCGACATGCACCAATTTTGCATGCTACATACCAGGGGCAATTTACAGAAGCCAATTAACCTACAAACCTGCATGTCTGAGGAATGTGGGAGATAACAGGAGAATCCGGAGAAAACCTGCACGGTCAAAGGGAGAACGTGTAAAGTCTGTCCAGACAACACCCCTCAGTGAGGATCAAATGTGGGTCTCTGCCACTGTAAGGCAGCAACTCTACTGCTATGTGCCAAAGTACTGCCCGAATTGCAATTGCATCTTATTTCCCTGTGTCCTGGGAATGTATTGCAATTATGGATACCTGGGTTAATAAATGCTCAGCTTCAACCTTTTGCAATATTTTTCATCAGAAGAGTTTTCCTCACAAACAATGTTTTTTTCTCCCATTGTGTCTGTGTCTGCTTTAGATTAATTGTTAAAACACACACATATACTGTATATATATATATATATATATATATATATATATATATATATATATATATATATATATATATATATATATATATATAATGTGTGTGCGTGTATGCCTGTGTGTGATATATATGCGTATATATATATATATATATATATATATAGATATATGTGTGTGGGTGTGTGTGTGTACATATGCATGTGTGTGCGTGTATTTAGAAATACATTCATGTATGTGTCGAGTTCGCGTTCCCGGTCAGTTGGTTGATAATAATCTGGTGTTTCCGCCCGGGTAACGTAGCCTCAAGCAGGTGAGAGAGAGAGAGAGAGAGAGAGAGAGACAGAGAGCCTCAAGCATGTGATTTAACCTAGCACACAAGGTTGCAAAGCCCATGCAAAGTCCAGTGGCCCAAGCAAACAAATAAGATAGATCTGGCTCTGCGTTGTACAGACCCTGAAGCGTTGTACAGACCCTCCACATATGTACAGACCCTGAAGAAGGGTCTCGGCCCAACATGTCACCCATTCCTTCTCTCCAGAGATGCTGCCTGTCCCGCTGAGTTACTCCAGCATATATACATGTGTGTATAATTAATCAACAAACCCATTAGTTTGCATTCATTTGATTACCTTGAGTGAACAAAATGATTGCGTTCATTTTCTTTCCACCAAGCAAATCTGAAAGCCCAGATTCTTCATTATCCAATAAAAACGTTTATGACCGACCCAAGGCTTCGTATTTTGATACAAAAATTACCTCCCCCAGCCCCATCAGGCAAATAAACCTTTTAGGCCTATTAGCACTTGCCCACGCAAACAGCGATGACCTCTGAAGCTTTACACTCCTACAACTTCTGTGATAAAAATGATGGAAAGGACACACCATTTTCCACGCAGCAAGATTACTCCTTGCACTAAACACCGAATTCACATTTTACTTAAGTACACCGTTCTCCGCATTTCAGTTTTCTTCCTGATAATTAACATCAACTCATGTTCAATAACAACTAATTGGCCCTTTTGGAAACACCTTATTAACCTACCGAGTCTGCTGAGGGAGCAAATCACTTCACAGCGAAACGGCTCCCAAACAATGGACCGCACTAAGGAGGAGGTTGAAAGATCACCTTTGAGGAAACAGTTGTGTCATCAGGAGCGCTTTTAAAGGGTGTAATTAAAACTAACCTTTATTTTGCAGATCATCGGTATGTTTACTTGAACGCTAAATACTGTTAATATCCATCTTGTTGATTTGGATCTGTGCCTGAATGCTGTGAAGAATAGTGTAGGAAGGAACTGCAGATGCTGGTTTAAACCGAGGAATTCTCCAGCGCAGAAAGTGGTGTAAGCCACGAAATTAAATAACATTCAAGAAGGATGCAGATTTATTTTTTAACGCCAAGGTATCCGGGGATGTGGGGACATGATGGGAACTGGGCAGGGAAGCGAATGGTAGGAAGGAACTTCAGACGCTGGTTTCAACCGAAGATGGGCACAAAATGCTGTGGTGACCCAGTGGGACGGGCAGCATCTCTGGGGAGAAGGAATATGGGTGACGTTTCTAAAGAAGGGTCTCGACTCGAAACGTCACCCATTCCTTCTCTCCAGAGATCCCGCTGAGTTACTCCACCATTTTGTGATTATCTTCCCCATAAAGGATAAGTGACTGTGAAGTGTTGTGATGTGAAACATTATTCCGTGGCCCCATTTGACCTCGCAAGTGGACATAGGGCAGAGTTTCAAACAACATCCTGGCCAATATTTATCCCTCAATTAAGTGTACTGCAGATGCTGGTACAAATCGAAGGTATTTATTCACAAAATGCTGGAGTAACTCAGCAGGTCAGGCAGCATCTCAGGAGAGAAGGAATGGGTGACGTTTCGGGTCGAGACCCTTCTTCAGTTTGAAGAAGGATCTCGACCCGGAAAATCACCTATCCCTCAATTAACATCATTTAACAAGATCAGATTATTGGGCTGGTATCACACTGCTTTATATGAGAGCATGCTGGGTGTGTAAAATAATAGCCATATTTCCTATATTACAACAGTGACTATACAGTACCTGTCGAAGGTATCACAAAATGCTGGAGTAACTCAGTGGGGTCAGGCAGCATCTCAGGAGAGAAGGAATGGGTGACGCTTCGGGTCGAGGCTTGTACTCGCTGGAATTTAGAAGATTGAGGGGGGATCTTATAGAAACTTACAAAATTCTTAACGGGTTGGACAGGCCAGATGCGGGAAGATTGTTCCCGATGTTGGGGAAGTCCAGAACAAGGGGTCACAGTTTAAGGATAAGGGGGAAGTCTTTTAGGACCGAGATGAGAACGTTTTTTTTCCCACAGAGAGTGGTGAATCTGTGGAATTCTCTGCCACAGAAGGTAGTTGAGGCCAGTTCATTGGTTATATTTAAGAGGGAGTTAGATGTGGCACTTGTGGCTAAAGGGATCAGGGGGTATGGAGAGAAGGCAGGTACGGGATACTGAGTTGGATGATCAGCCATGATCATATTGAATGGCGGTGCAGGCTCGAAGGGCCGAATGGCCTACTCCTGCACATATTTTCTGTTTCAATGTTTCAGACTGAAGGGTCTCGACCCGAAACGTCACCCATTTCTTCTCTCCTGAGATACTGCCTGACCCGCTGATTAATCCAGCATTTTGTGATACCTTCGATTTATGCCCGCATCTGCTGTTATTTTCCGTACAGTACCTGGCGTTCTTTATTGGCTCTAAAATGTTTTTTTGGATCCTGTGTGATTGTAAAGACGTCATCTCTCACTTTCGCTGAACATATTGTTGTTTTTAATGTTTTCCCCACGCTGTTACTTCAGAATGTCTCCTCTTACTGATCACGCCAACACTTTGCAGTCTTTTGACAGCCCATGTGAAGAAAGCAAGGCTCTGCGTAAGGGTTGCAGTGAAAGGATTTGTAACCATTTTAGAGACTGTCAGAGGAGGAGAGGCATATTGATTCTACATTTTCCGATTTTAAATTCTGCCTCGTAACATCGTTTTTAGTTTGGGGAGATTTCCTGGGAATGAATGGCTGTGTAACATTTTAATTGGAGAATGTAAAGTAAGTGTTTCTCCTTCTGTTTGATAATCCCTGAAATGATTGTGTACCCTATTAACCGTAACTCCAACGCTGTGTCAGATTTCACTGGGATTGCCCGGGAAGTTGTCGAGCCAAAGTATTATCAATGAGTTGCAGAGTGACAGGAACTCTACGGGGAAACATTGCCAAAAAACAAATTGCTGCACTGATTTCAAATCTTTTATGCTCTGTCACACGAAGAAAAGTCTTCCCATTACCACCAAGGCTAAATGAACAATCCAGTCATGATTTGAGTCGCAGGGTAAGAAAAACAATTGAACTGCGGCATCAGAGACTTCAAAATTGGAGATAGATGCAAAATGCTGGAGTAACTCAGCGGGACAGGCAGCATCTCTGGAGAGAAGGACTGGGTGACGTTTTGGGTCGAGACCCTTCTTCAGACGCTGGGCTTTGGTTTATGGATGGTTTGAGGAAATGGGGCAAGTCTGCCTTTTGAAACTGGTAAGCCATGGAAATGGAATGCCCTGCCAGTCAATCTCTGCATCTCCTAAACCATGTGCCAAGAATCGACCATGCTGCAGGCAGCGGTAGAGTTGCTGCCTTACAGCACCGGAGACCCGGGTGTAATGGCAGTTTCTATACCATCTCGAAATCCCACTTCGATAGCCATTACTTCTCGGGGATGAAATGTAGTTATAGCTTACGCACACGTCACACCCTGATATGACAAAACGAATCTTCCAAACTTTTTTTCTTCATTAATTGGTTTTATTAAAGTAGCACAAATCATTGAGTAATTCATCAGTTTCCGTACTTTATCAACTGTTTATTCTTCAAACAATATCTAGAAATTCTTGCAGTTATTACCGTATGGTTCTTACAAATATAACCGGTACGAGCGCGTGGTAAAGAACTGTATGCTCACCATCCTCCGAGTCTAAACTGACCCACAACCTCTGTCACCACACTAGCCTCCTCCCATCTAGACACTCCCCATTACGCATTAAGTCACACCCACAAGCAGGCAAAAAAGACATAAACTAGAAATATTAAAACATAGCCATTACACAATAACAATAACTGAATTAAGCATAAATGGCTCCTACATACCGGCCCCTAATTGTTCTGCGTATATAACGAAGCAATTACTAATAGATAATGGCTCCTACACCGGGTTCGATCCCGACTACGGGCGCCGTCTGTACGGAGTTTGGACTTACTCCGTGACCCGTGTGGGTTTTCTCCGGGATCTCCAGTTTCCACCCACACTCCAAAGACAATAGACAATAGACAATAGGTGCAGGAGGAGGCCATTCGGCCCTTCGAGCCAGCACTGCCATTCAATGTGATCTTGGCTGATCATTCTCAATCAGTACCCCGTTTCTGCCAAAGAATTGGCCTCCACTGCCTTCTGGGGCAGAGAATTCCACAGGTTCACAACTCTCTGACTGAAAAAGTTTTTTTCAGGTTTGTAGGTTAATTGACTTTGTTAAAGAAATTGCAAATTGTCCCTCGTGTGTAGGATAGTGCTAGTGTACTCGGTTCGGCCGAAGGGCCTGTTTCCGCGCTGTATCTCTAAACTAAACTAAACTAAACTAAATAATCTCATTACCATTGGCTTCCGAGCCCGGTGAATCTGAACTTCTGCGGACATGCATTCCCTACACAGGGGAGGCAGGTGCAAAAGTTGAAACAACTAACTCTTTCTTTGCGAAGATTTCAAAGCATGAAATGGTGTCCAATTGTGGACAAACAGGCCGAGAAGAATCTCAACCCTTTCTCCAGGTGTTGTGACCTGGGTTTGAGTGAAGGCTGGGTATAAAACTTAGGAATGTGGAATCAGATTCCAACGTATCTCCTACCAATCCTCTTCAGAGTGTGTGACGTTCAAATCATTCATTTTGGTGTTAAGAGCTTTCCTTCGCATGGAGACAGATTAAAATTCATTGTGGGACTGGTCAAATAGAAAGCTGTGAGGTTATCCACATCCTATTAAAGCCTGAATTTATCCAAAACCATTAATTCATACAATTCCACCACCGATTTTCCACCACCCTTAATTCCAGAGCCTTACCGGATTATACGTTTAGCCGTACCAACAGTGGTCCTGTTATCGGGTTGGCAACTGTCCCGTATTAGCCGGGACATCCCGTATTTTGGGCTAAATTGATTTGCCCTTGTCCCGTATTAGGTCCCGGGGGAAGCTGTAGGCCTGGACACTAAAGGCCCGAACTCTGTAGGTCCAGACAGTGTAGTAGGAATAAAATTGCAGACGCTGGTTAAAATCTGTGTCAACTTTCCGGACAGTGTAGGTTCGGACAGTGAAGGCCCCTGCACCACCTAACGGAGGTTGCCTAGCAATGGAGGGCGGCCGCCATTGGTGGAGCGGGAGCACGTGGCCGCTGGCTGGGTGAGGTCACATGGGGCACGGGGCGGTGAAGTCACCTTGTCCCTTTTGTGGGAGTGAGAAAGTTGGCGCCCCTATCCCGTAATAATAATTCAACATTACAACCTCAGCACAACAAATTGGCTTGAAGATAAACCAGAAAAAATCGGGATTAATGACACTAAACATCCAAAACCCCTTACCAATCCAAGTGAATGGAAACAACCTTCCCATAACTGAGGAGTTTATTTATCTTGGTAGATACGATGGCGGAGCACAAAATGACATTACGAACCGGCTAAACAAGGCTAGGAATGTTTTCAGAATGCTAAACAATGGATGGAGGTCACCAACTTACAGTCTGGTGAGCAGAGCCTGCAAGCAGGACTTGATGCCGAGATGCTCGAATGTCCCAGACACGTCTGATGTGCATCCATGAAGAAGTTGTTTAGTTTAGTTTAGAGAGATACAGCGTGGAAATAGGCCCCTTGGCCCACCGAGTCCACGCCGACCAGCGATCCCCGCACACCAACAATAATCCAAAATACACAAGGGACAATTTACACTTGTACCAAAGCCAATTGCACCTCATCTTCTGTCTCCTTTCTCTGTTTGTTTACTTATTTATCTATTTATTCACTTCTCTATGTTCTAAAAATCCCTGTAAAGCGTCTTTGAGTGTTTGAAAAGCGCTATATAAATGTAATGCATTATTATTATTATTATTGATTAACAATAGACAATGGACAATAGACAATAGGTGCAGGAGGAGGTCATTCGGCCCTTCGAGCCAGCACCGCCATTCAATGTGATCATGGCTGATCATTCTCAATCAGTACCCTACAAACCTGTACGTCTTTGGAGTGTGGGATGAAACCGAAGTACTCGGAGAAAACCCACGCAGGTCACGGGGAGAACGTACAAACTCCGTATAGATGGCACCCGTAGTGGGGATGGAACCCGGGTCTCTGGCACTGCAGGTGCTGTGAGGCAGCAACTCGACCGCTGCACCACCTTGTTGCTGAACCCTGCCAGACATGGGCCTGGTGTGGCAAGATTGGGTCATGTGGCTGGGCCAAAACAACCCCTGCCCAGCAAAATGGCGCAGCAGTAGAGTTGCTGCCGTACAGCACCAGAGACACAGATTCGATCCCGACTACGGCTGCTATCTGTACGGAGTTTTGTATGTTTTCCCTGTGACCGTATGGGTTTTCTCTGGGTTCCTACCACATTCCACAGACGTGCAGGTTTATAGGTAAAGCGGCCCTCTGAAAATGATCCCCAGTTTGTAGGATAGTGCTAGATTACGGGAAATCATTGGTTGGCATAGACTCGCTGGGCCGAAGGGCCTGTTTCTACACTGTATCTCTAAAACGCTAAATCCCCAAGAAAGGCTTTGCCTGCTAGCAAGCATACCAAGGTTTGGAAACCTTCAAACCATTAAAAAAGGAAGTAAATGATCAAAATTGTTGAAAGTTGCTGAACAATAAAGTAACAAATCTCACGAGAATAATTAAAATCATAAATGCTATCACAATTACAAAAATAACGTGACAATATAATTACAATATTCTTACATTTCTTCCTTGCAACTGTAAAATGTCTGTGCAAGTAAATAATTTGTAAGCTCTGTGCCAGATCAAAATTGGAATCCAAACCTGCCAGCACCCAGGAGAATAAGTGTTGGCAGTTCCAAGCAGAACTGCGATTAAAACCCTGCAAAATCTGGACTCGTGTTGGAACACATGAAGGACATGACTTTTGGTGCAAAATCTGTTCAGAAATACAGATAGAGAATGTCTTTCTTTTGCTTATCACTGATGCCAGCATAGTATCAGTTGAAAACTGCTAATATAAAGTGTGCCTTTTAATTTACACCATTTGTGGAAGAGCTCACCAAATGTGGACGTTAGGAATCAGGCCCTTCGGCCCACCGAGACCGTGCCGACCAGCGATCACCAACGTACACTAACACTATCTTACACGTTAGGGATTTTTACTCAAGCCGATTACCTACAAAACTGTAGGAAGGAACCCCCCAGGTGGTGGTATAACTGAAGACAGACACAAAGCCCTGGAGTAACTCAGCAGGTCAGGCAGCATTTCTGAAGAAAAAGGATGGGTTTGCATTTGGAAGGAAGGCTCTGTAGTTCCTTCCTACACATTTTGTCCGCTCCACTACAAAATCTCCTTAAGGGATGCCTACTTTGGAGAAGTTCTCCTCCTTTCTCTCCAGAGATGCTGCCTGAATTGCACAGTTCCTCCAGCATTTTTTGTCACCCTAAACATAGAAAGTAGGTGCAGGAGTAGGCCATTCGGCTCTTCGAGCCTGCACTGCCATTCAATATGATCATGGCTGATCATCCAACTCAGTATCCTGTACCTGCCTTCTCTCCATACCCCCCTGATCCCTTTAGCCACAAGGGCCACATCTAACTCCCTCTTAAATATAGCCAATGAACTGGACTCAACTACCTTCTGTGGAAGAGAATTCCACAGATTCGCCATTCTCTGTGTGAAAAAAAACGTTCTCATCTCGGTCCTAAAAGACTTCCCCCTTATCCTTAATCTGTGACCCCATGTTCTGGACTTCCCCAACATCGGGAACGATCTTCCTGCATCTAGCCTGTCCAACCCCTTAAGAATTTTGTAAGTTTCTATAAGATCCCCCCTCAATCTTCTAAATTCCAGCGAGTACAAGCCGAGTCTATCCAGTCTTTCTTCATATGAAAGTCCTGCCATCCCAGGAATCAATCTGGTGAACCTTCTCTGTACTCCCTCTATGGCAAGAATGTCTTTCCTCAGAATAGGAGATCAAAACTGTACGCAATACTCCAGGTGTGGTCTCACCAATGCCCTGTACAACTGCAGCAGAACCTCCCTGCTCCTATACTCAAATCCTTTTGCTATGAATGCTAAAGTGTGGAAGGAAATCAGTGCACCCGGAGAAAACCCGCGTGGTCACAGGGAAAGGGTACAAACTCTGTACAGACAGCACCTGCAGTCGGGATGGAACCCGGGTCTCTGGCGCTGTAAGGCAGCAACTCTACCGCTGCGCCACTGTGACACCCATGTGGTAATTGTAACTTAGAAAGAGCACATTAAAGCAGTTGGACTTCATGCCACTTAAAAACATTTTTTTTTGCAAATACTTTATTCCAAAACAAACATACAAAGCAGTAACGCGATCAAATCTAAAGCTGCCCGTGTCAAACAAAATGGTTACCAGATTAGAATTCCGCCATCTTTGTCAATAATACATTCGACCTCCCGCTGCGACCAGCGTTCATGGAAGGCCTCCAGCGCCCCCCCGTGGACACCGCGTGTTCCCTCTCGCGGGCATGGACCTAAGCCCGGAGGAGGGGCAGGCAGCCGACCCCTGTACGGCCGTCGACTACCCGCTGCCTGGACCCGCGAACGGCCATCTTGGCCAGGCCCGGGAGCAGACCGACAGGGAGACCCCCTCCTCCCTCCCTCCTGACCCCCCCCCCTGCCTAATGAACACGTGACTGTGTATGCAAAACACGCTTGCAAACCTTCTTGATTAGTAAGCATGTCAAGAGTTAAGGGGAGCAGGCAGAAAAATGGGGTTAGGAGGAAGAAATAGATCAGCCATGATTGAATGGCAGAGTAGATTTGATGGGCCAAATGGCCTAATTCTGCTCCTATCACTTATACTGCTGATTGCCCCATTGCAAATTTTGGGGAAGGGGGGGGGTGGGGGGAGAGATTGGGCAGGGTGCAAATTGCAGTGGGGGAAGATTGGCTTGGTGTATTCGAGGACAATTAAGGGAGCAACTGGGAGAGGCAACAATACCTTGGGCCAGGATGTTTCACTGAGAGGTGCTGCTTCGAGAGAGGGAGAGGGGAATTTTGGAAAGCGGCAATGAGTTACAAAGTTTCAACCGGGTAATGGAAAAGGAGTAGGGAAAGCAACTGGGGACCTTAATAATGTTGGAAATGACAGACGGTTGTGATTCAACAGCAAGGGAAATACACAAAGTTCTGCGGCCTGTGGAATTCGTTGTCACAGAAGGCTGTGGGGGTCAAGTCAATGGGTATTTTTAAGGTGCCGATAAATAGATTCTTGATTGGTACGGATGTCAGGGATTATAGGGTAGAAGGCAGGAAAATGGGGTTAGGAAGGAGAGATAGATCAGCCATGATTGAATGGTGGAGTAGACTTGATGGGCCGAATGGCCTAATTCTGTTCCTATCACTCATGAACTCATGAGCTACCAATCACACCAGTAATATATATATATAAGGAATACAATACAATATATCTTTATTGTCATTGTACAGGGGTACAACGAGATTGGGAATGCGCCTCGCATACGATGCAATAAATTAATTAGCTAGTCAGTATTAATTTAAACAACCCAATGAAACAAATGAGAACAGTTTTAAAACAGAATAAAGTGCAAGTAGATCTGTGCCGGATCACTGTGCGATGTGACCATCCGGCTCAGCAGGACCGGTTCATAGCAGCTATGGCCCTGGGGATGAAGCTGTTCCTGAGTCTGGAGGTGCTGGCGTAGAAAGCCTTGTATCGTCTGCCCAATGGTAGAAGTTCGAACAGACTGTTGCAGGGGTTTGAAGAGTCTTTGTGGATGCTGGTGGCTTTTCTGAGGCATCGTGTGTTGTAGATGCACTCCAAGGCTGGTAGCTGTGTTCCGATGGTTCTCTGAGCTCTATGGACTACCGGTGAAGAGCTTTCCTCTCTGCCTCCGTGCAGCTGAGATACCACACAGGGATGCCATGTGTTAGGATGCTCTGTATGGTGCAGCGGTAGAAGGTCATCAGCAGCTGTTGGGATAGACCGGACATTTTCAGTGTTCTCAGGTAGAACAGTCGTTGCTGTGCCTTCTTGACCAGCGCAGCAGTGTTATTGGACCATGTTAAGTCCTTTGAAATGTGAGTGCCCAGAAACTTGAAGCTGGACACTCTCTCCACACTGTCCCCGTTAATAAAGATCGGGGCATATTCCCTGTTGTGTGACCTACGGAAGTTGATGATCAGCTCCTTGGTCTTGGTGGTATTTAGGGACAGGTTATTATCAGAGCACCAGTCCGCCAGGTTCTGCACCTCCGCTCTGTATTTTGTTTCATCACCGTTGGTGGTCAGCCCGATTATGACGGGCTGAGGCCTAGCCGGTGGAGTTTGGTGATGACCTTGGTGGGGATGACCGTGTTTGATTGATAGATGGGTGGACAAAGGTCAGAGATAAAATGGAGTCAAAAAGGTGTCAGACAACGAGAAAAGAAGTGGAGTGAAATGTAAAGCCAGAGGGAGGGATGCAGGTGAGAGGGAATAACAGCATCTGCAGTTTCTTGTGCCTGCATGAGAATTCTAGACAGATTGTTATATTTTTTTAATTGCATTTATCACACCACTTGGCAAGTTGTGATGTGCTGACTCAATCAATGTTGGTGGCCACCTTTAATTCTTGCTACCGGCAATATTCCAATACAGTGTGTTTGAAGAATTGCCTTAATCTGTTTGAAACTCTAATCCCAACCTATTCCAATGCCGTCCTCCTGCAAATATTAACACACATCAAAGGGTGTAAGAACCCTCTTTATTCCCATGAAATTTTGAGCCGCACTTAAAGAGGTCAGTGTGTCGAGGTTTGTATTCACTGGGAGCTAGGCTTGTATTCACTGGAGTTTAGAAGGATGAGTGGGGATCTTATGGAAACATATAAAATTATAAAAGGACTGGACAAGCTAGATGCAGGAAGAAATGTTCCCAATGTTGGGCGAGTCCAGAACCAGGGGCCATAGTCTTAGAATAAAGGGGAGGCCATTTAAAACTGAGGTGAGAAGAAACTTTTTCACCCAGAGAGTTGCGAATTTGTGGAATTCTCTGCCACAGAGGGCAGTGGAAGCCAAATCACTGGATGGATTTAAGAGAGAGTTGGATAGAGCTCTGGGGGCTACTGGAATCAAGCGATATGGGGAGAAGGCAGGCACGGGTTATTGATTGTGGACGATCAGCCATGATCATAATGAATGGCGGTGCTGGCTCGAAGGGCCAAATGGCCTCCTCCTGCATATATTTTCTATGTTTCTATGATTCTATGTCATGTTCAAACTCAAAGAGTTTTAGCTAACCATGACTTGAGTGCAGGAACCTGGTTTCGAGTCATACAGCATGGAAACAGACCCTTTGGCCCAACTTGCCCACACTGACCAACATGCCCCATCTACACCTGCCTGAGTTTTCCCCAAATCCATCTAAACCTATCCTATCCATGTACCTGTCTAAACGCTTCTTAAATAAAGCGATTGTACCTGCCTCAACTACATCCTCCGGCAGCTCGTTCCAAACACCCACCTCCCTTTGAGTAAAGAAATAGTTACCCTTCAGGATCCTATTAAATCTTTCCCCCCTCACCTTAAACCTATGTCCTCTGGTTCCCAATTCCCCTACTCTGAACAAAATACTCTGTGTGTGTGTGTGTTACCTAGCACCTCCTTTCATTATTTTGTATACCCCAATAAGGTCTTCCCTCATTCTCCTCCGCTCCAAGGAATAAAGACCGAGCCTCCTCAACCTCTCCCAAATCCTCTGGCCCTCGAGTCCAGACAACATCCTTGCAAATCATCTCTGCACCCTCGTGTACCCTGCAACTTAGCTTCACACAGCTAATGTGACAGCATTGCTTACGGTAAATCATCATCGAGTGGAAGTAGAACTCGCAGTTCACAGACGAGCACATGCTTTCATTTCATTATTTATGTCGCCCAGAGAGACTTGAACCTATGAATTAGGAGGAGAAATAGGTCACTCGGTCTTTCACGGCTGCTTCGCCATTCACTTCAAAAATGGACACAAAATGCTGGACTAACTCAGCGGGACAGGCAGCATCCCTGGAGAGAAGGAACGGGTGACCTTTCGGGTCGACACCCTTCTTCAGATTTGGTCTCGACCCAGAACGTCAGCCATTCCTTCTCTCCAGAGATGCTGCCTGTCCCGCTGAGTTACTCCAGCATTTTGAGTCTATCTTCGGTTTAAGCCAGCATCTGCAGTTCATTCTTACACAGTTCGATCCTCCATAATGAAAACTGATGCAAGATACCTGCTAATTGTATGAAGCCTTCTTGTTATCTATGATCAATTCCCGAAGCTTGCTGCCTGCAGAGGCCACGACTCACAATGATAACTCTGTCTTTGCGGCTATTTTTAGATATCTCGTGAGCTTTATCTCACACTTTGTTTTTCTTTCTTCCTTCTAGCTGTTTAATCTTTTCCCTTTGCTGCTTATGTATATTATTTCCAACAGGGTCACAAAGACACTTTCAGTCACATGTAATATAATGCAACCTTTCTATGGCTATTGAGGGCGTGCAGCGTAGGTTTACTAGGTTAATTCCCGGAATGGCGGGACTGTCATATGTTGAAAGACTGGAGCGACTAGGCTTGTATACACTGGAATTTAGAAGGATGAGAGGAGATCTTATCGAAACGTATAAGATTATTAAGGGGTTGGACACGTTAGAGGCAGGAAACATGTTCCCAATGTTGGGGGAGTCCAGAACAAGGGGCCACAGTTTAAGAATAAGGGGTAGGCCATTTAGAACTGAGATGAGGAAAAACTTTTTCAGTCAGAGAGTTGTGAATCTGTGGAATTCTCTGCCTCAGAAGGCAGTGGAGGCCAATTCTCTGAATGCATTCAAAAGAGAGCTAGATAGAGCTCTTAAGGATAGCGGAGTCAGGGGGTATGGGGAGAAGGCAGGAACGGGGTACTGATTGAGAATGATCAGCCATGATCACATTGAATGGCGGTGCTGGCTCGAAGGGCCGAATGGCCTTCTCCTGCACCTATTGTCTATTGTCTATTGTCTTTCCTTTTAATCTATATACTAAAACTCTTGTTTGTTTGTTTGTTTGTTTGTTTGTTCCTGAACTACAGCCAAAAGGGTACACGATAGCGCGACACTTTTAGGCCCACCTTACTCACCTTCGTCCCTTTGGTGCTGATGGAAGAGGTTTAATTGAAATCGGTGTTATATTTTTAAAGTTACTCACATTTTAGGCACACCCTTGCAGTGTCAGAGACTCAGGTTCGATCCTGAGCACCCGGAGAGAACCCACACGGCCATTCGTAGAAACTCCGCACAGACAGCACCCATAGGCAGGATCGCTCCCCGAGTCTCTGGTGCTGTAAGGCTACAACTCTACCACTAAGCCTCCGTGCTGCCCAAAGACACCAGAGGAGCAAGATGGACCACTTCCGTTGAAATCGTCTATATTGAAGTGTAGTACGCAAAGGAGCCATTTTAGTAAGCAAAACCCGCCGTTCGCTATGCCTCTCGCAGTGCAATCAGTGTTTTGGGGGAACAGTATGTGTGACGGTACCATTAAAATGCAGAATATATCTCATCTATCAATTCACAGATTTTTGTTATTTTTCTTTTTAAATGTTTCTGCAAGTTTCTGCCTACTAAAATGGCGTCGTGACGTACTACGGTTTTTAGGGTCCATTTTGTTCCTCTAGTATCTTTCGTGCTGCCCTTCTTCCTTCTCCCACTATCACCCCCCTCTCAACTGGACTGTTATCCTCTTTGCTATTCACTCTCTGCTACTTTCCTATAGAGAGACCTCCTATGTCCCTTTCCACCCACTCATTGTTCCTAGCCCTCCTTACAGCTACCAGAGCTTTAACTGCAGTTTTGATGAAATTTGATAGACTGCAAACATTAGTTGTTTCTCTCTCCACGGCTGCAGCAACAACTCTACCTCTGCGCCACCGTGCCGGAATTTGCTATTCTCTGTACACTTTCCCCTTACATTTGGCTTTCTCAAAGTATAACACCTCACCCCTGTCTGAATTAAACTCTATCTGCCCTTTTGCTGCCGACATTTCTAACCGATGTGAATCCTGCTGAATCCTTTGATAACCTTCCACACTATCTGCAACTCTGCCAGTTTTTGTGTTGTCTGCCAACTTAATAGTCAGCCCGCCCGAATTTCTGCCCACATACATGTTTAATGTCACAAACAAGTGAAGAATGTGAAGGTGACACAGTTACCATATTATAGGAAAGAATAAGCACACAGAATGGTGTGATTCTTCAACCCTTCGATCAATGAGTTGTTGTTCCACTACAAGGAAGGGCGAGCTATCTAAAGCTCCAAAGATAGACACAAAATGCTGGAGTAACTCAGCGGGTCAGGCAGCATCTTTGGAGAGAAGGAATGGGAGGCGTTTCGGGTCGAGACCCTTCTTCAGACTGAAAGTCACGGGAAAGGGAAATGAGAGATTTAGACGATGATGGGGAGAAGATATGGAACAAATGAATGAAAGGTATTCAAAAAAGGTAACAATGATAAAGGAAACAGGCCATTGTTAGCCGTTTGCTGGGTGGGAACGAAAAGCTGGCGGGACTTGGATGGGGGAGGGATGGAGCGAGAGGGAAAGCGGGGCTTACTTGAAGTTTGAGAAACCAAATTCATACCCTTGGGCTGTAAGCTGCCCGAGCGAAATATGAGATGCTGTTCCTCCAATTTGCATTTAGCCTCACTCTGACAATGGAGGAGACCTAGGGCAGAAAGGTCAGTGTGGGAATTGGATGCGGAATTAAAGTGTTTAGCAACCGGGAGATCAGGTAGGTCCAGGCGGGCTGAGCGAAGGTGTTCAGCGAAGCGATCGCCCAGTCTACGTCTGGTCTCGCCAATGTATCTGAAGCTCCAATATGAAGGGACAACCAGATTCACCTCATATGCAGAAAATTGGCAATAGCTTTATAGTATGTTGTATGACTACATTGAGTATTTTACAGCTGTATAAAACTGTTTTTTGTGAGACCGCATTTGGAATAATGTGTTCATTACCGGTCAGCACACCACAGGAAGGATCTGGAGGCTTTGGAGAGGGTCCAGAAGACATTCACAGGACTGGGTTAGAGTATTAGCTAAGGAGAAGTTGGATAAACACGGATTGCTTTCCCTGGAGCCTAAGAAGCTGAGGGGAGACCTGAGAAAAGCATGCACAATTATAAGAAGAATAGATAGGGTAGATAGTCACAGTCTTTTGCCCCCCAGGATTGTCTGCTACCAGAGGGCATAGCTTTAAGGTGAAAAGGGGAAAGTTTAAAGGAGATGTGCAGGAAGATTTTTGCACAGAGTGCTTCTGAAGGGGTGGTGGGGGGGGGGGCAATGAATGGTCATAAGGTCATGTGATAGGAGTGAAACAGGCAATGAATGGTCATAAGGTCATAAAGTCATGTGATAGGAGTAGAATTAGGCCATTCGGCCCATCAAGTCTATTCTATCATTCAATCATGGCTGATCTATCTCTCCCTCCTAACCCCATTCTCCTGCCTTCTCCCCATTACCCCTGACACCCGCACTGATCAAAGGAGGGATCTTGTGTGAGCGAACCTGCTGCTTAAATCAGCATTGTGGTCAACACATTAATGGTGGACACAAAATGCTGGAGTAACTCAGCGGGACAGGCAGCATCTCTGGAGAGAAGGAATGGGCGACGTTTCGGGTCGAGACCCTTCTTGAGACTGATTTTTTAAAAGATTTTTTTAGATTTAGAGATACAGCGCGGAAACAGGCCCTTCGGCCCACCGGGTCCGCGCCGCCCAGCGATCCCCGCACATTAACACTCTCCTACACCCACTCGGGACAATTTTTACATTTGCTCAGCCAATTAACCTACAAACCTGTACGTCTTTGGAGAGTGCGAGGAAACCGAAGATCTCGGAGAAATCCCACGCAGGTCACGGGGAGAACGTACAAACTCCATACAAGACGGCGCCCGTATTCAGGATCAATCCTGAGTCTCCGGCGCTGCATTCGCTGTAAGGCAGCAACTCTACCGTTGCGCCACCGTGTCACTGATGTCCGGGGAGTGGGCGGGACGGAGATAGGATGTAGTCGGAGACAGTAAGACTGGTGGGGGAACTGGGAAGGGGGAGGAGATAGAGAGAGAGGGAAAGCAAGGGCTATTTGAAGTTAAAGAAGTCAATGTTCATACCGCTAGGGTGTACGTTACCCAAGCGAAATATGAGGTGCTGTTCCTCCAATTTGCGCTGGGCTTCACTCTGACAATGGAGGAGACCCAGGACAGAAAGGTCAGATTGGGAATGGGAGGGGGAGTTAAAGTGCTGAGCAACCGGGAGATCAGGTGGGTTAAGGCGGACTGAGCGGAGGTGTTCAGCGAAACGATCGCCGAGCCTGCGCTTGGTCTCGCCGATATAGAGAAGGTGACACCTGGAACAGCGGATACAATAGATGATGTTGGAGGAGGTGCAAGTGAACCTCTGCCTCACCTGAAAAGACTGTTGGGGTCCTTGGATGGAGTCGAGGGGGGAGGTAAAGGGACAGGTGTTGCATCTCCTGCGGTTGCAGGGGAAAGTACCTGGGGAGGGGATGGTTCGGGTGGGAAGGGACGAGTTGATGGTGGACCTATTCATATGCTGTACTGGTCTATATTCTAAGTTCTCCGCCTCATCCTTTATGAGAGGGAAAAGCCAATATGAATTTCCCTGAGATCAGTGGTTGGATCTCGAGAAGGTGATGCAAATGTGGGGAGACAGGAATAGGATTTGTGTGGGACTAGTTTAAGGAAACAGGTCCTTCAACTCAACAAGACCACACTGGGTTTATTCACAAAATGCTGGAGTAACTCAGCAGGTCAGGCAGCATCTCGGGAGAGAAGGAATGGTTGACGTTTCGGGTCGAGACCCTTCTTCAGTCTGAAGAAGGGTCTCGACCCGAAACGTCACCCATTTCTTCTCTCCCGAGATGCTGCCTGACCTGCTGAGTTACTCCAGCATTTTGTGATTAAATCGATTTTTACCAGCATCTGCAGTTATTTTCTTATAAGACCACACTGGGCACCGATTGATGCTCGATGCCAGGCGTGGTCCAGTTGGGTTGACGGACCTGTTTCCATGCTGCATCACTCTGTGCTTTTATAACAAGTACAAAGCTTTGGTGAAAATGTCTGTTTTCCTGTGCGTTCCTTTGCAATATATGCCCGCACATTTTGTGCCGATAAGCTATTATCTTATTGGAAGGAAAATAGTGGTGTAACTGATTTGTTGTAACAAGGGAACACTGTCTCGAGTACTCGATCTGGAGTATTGTGCATGAAGTCTCAGCATGTATGTAGGTTAAGTGTTCAAACTCTTTGGTGTACGTACACCATTCCTTCATGTATTTGTGAAGGCACCATATTCTATCTGCTGCCTGAGTTGAAAAAGGAATTGTTCGCATATTGCCGTAGAGGGCCAATGTGACATATTTAAGAAATATCCTTATACATTAATGTATAAGTGAATTCAGAAGTTCATTGTATTCCTCAGCCAAGGTAGTAAACAGATTACCTGGATTTTTATCACTTTGTGGTTTGTGGGAATATT
Organism: Rhinoraja longicauda; assembly: GCF_053455715.1. NCBI lineage: Eukaryota > Metazoa > Chordata > Chondrichthyes > Rajiformes > Arhynchobatidae > Rhinoraja > Rhinoraja longicauda. The sequence continues at coordinate 9,331,751 of NC_135955.1, forward strand.
TTTGCATTAATCAACTGCCATTTTTGCTGCCTTACAACAGTGATGGCATCTCAAAGTACTTTGTGGTTTGCAAACACTTTGGGTGTGTTTTAGGAATGCAAATCTTCTGTATTTTGAACATTGAAGCTGAAAAATGGACAAAACGATTTTTGTTCTTCACCTTCAGGCCACTTTGCAGTAGCTAACGTACATGGAATCAAAGTGCATATAGAATTTAATGAATGCTAAGATAAAGCTTTATGTTGCTGCTATCTTTAACCGTTATCGGAAAGTAAAGAAGGCAATAAATTTGCAGCAGTTGATGAGTCCCATTATATTTTATTCAAATGTATACAAAATGGAGGCATTGCCATAATCTAACACACCCACAATGTATAATTGCTCGGCAATTGGACATGATCCACGCAAAGGGGTTCCTACTGCTTTAAATGCAGGAAGAAATACCACACTGTGCACTACACTGAGATCTAAAGCGGGACCATTGAGTTAATGTTTTTTGGTTTAGTTTCGAGATACGGTTTGCAAAAAAACAGGCCCTTCGGCCCACCGTGCCCATGCAACCAACAAACACCCGTACACCAGTTCTATCCCACACGCTGAGGCCAATTTACAGAAGCCAATTAACCGACAAACCTGCAGGTCTTTGAAATGTGGGTGGAAACTGGAGCACCTGGAGAAAACCCACGTGGTTACGGGGAGAACGTACAAACTCCGTACAGACAGCACCAACAGTCAGGATCAAGCACAAGGCTGGCCGAAGTAACCATGCAATTATATGCAGGCATCCTTCAGGCAGTGGCTAGGTTTCAGACAACTTTATTTTTCATTTCCCGATCCCAATGTAACAAAGAAATCCCAGGGTTATCAAAGAAATATGTAGGAAGGAACTGCAGATGCTGGTTTAAACCGAAGATGGACACAAAAAAGCTGGAGTAACTCAGCGGGACAGACAGCATCTCTGGGGGAGAGGAATAGGTGACGTCTCGGGTCGAGAACCCTTGTTTGTGCATGGTTGAAATTCGGGCAATGGAGACTTCTAATGAGGTTTTTCTCCCTAAAACAGAAAAGGTTTAAGGAGGGCTTAACAGAGATGCACAAAGTAATGATGGCTTTGATCGATTGAGTAAAGCAAGGCGACTTCCACTGTAGGGTGAATTGGGAACCAAACTACAATGGCATTTCATCTATGTACTAAAACTCTCATTTGTTTGTTTGTTTGTTTGTTCCTGAACTACAGTCAAAACGGTACACGATAGCGCGACAATTTTAGGCCCACCTTACTCACCGTCGTCCCTTTGGTGCTAATGGAAGAAGTTTCATTGAAATCAGTGTTATATTTTTTAATTTATTCACATTTTAAAGTTTAAATCTATCTCCTAGGGAGGGAGGGGGAGGGGGGTGGAGGGAGGGGGGAGGATGAGGGGGGTTGAGGGGGATGGAGTGGGGGGGAGGGGAATGGGGAGGGGAAGGGGGAGGGTAGGGGGAGGGGGGGTGGAGGGAGGAGGTGGAGAGGGGAGGGGGGGGAGGAGGGTGGAGAGGTTTGGGCCCAACGGGTCCACTTGGTCTAGTTATTGACTAAATGGAGAATGTGCAGAATTCATTAACCTATGCTTTGGGAATTGGAATCCACTGCCTCAAAGGGGGTTGTTGGAGGAAGATAAAGCAGCAACTTTCAAAAGGAAATTGGATGTAGTCAGGATGGGATGGGTGGGAGGGCGTTGCAGAGTTAGTGCACAGGAGATCAGATGAAAGAATCATTGGAGACATACAGCACGGAAACAGGCCCTTCGGCCCAATGTGTCCATGCCGGCCAAGGTTTGCCACCCACATTAGTCCCATCTGCAACATTTCGCCCAAAACTCTGAACCTTTCCTTTCCATAGGTCAGATAGTAACTGTGCGAAGGGCATCTGGGTTAAATGTTTCAGATCGATGTCCTTCCATCTGCAGGAGAGAGGAGGAGAACTTCTTCAAAGTGGACATACCTTGAGGAGAAATCGCAGAAGAGCAACAAGTAGAAAATAACTGCAGATGCTGGTACAAATCGACGGTATTTATTCACAAAATGTAGGAGTAACAGCAGGTCAGGCAGCATCTCAGGAGAGATGGAATGGGCGATGTTTCGGGTTGAGACCCTTAGTCTGAAGAAGGGTCTCAACCCGAAACGTCACCCATTCCTTCTCTCCTGAGATGCTGCCTGACCTGCTGAGTTACTCCAGCATTTTGTGAATAAATACCTTCGATTTGTACCAGCATCTGCAGTTATTTTCTTATATTCCATCTGCAGGAAATACATAGTTTAATGCACAGTTTCAGCTGTATTATGACTTCAGTGATAAGCCAAATGTCAAGCATAATCAGATCTGTTTCCCCCGTAGTCAAAATTGCTGCTCTTTGTTTATGCGATTTGAAGGCGCTCGACATCGATGTGGAGTCCTGGGAGAGCCTTGCAGCTGACCACACGGGGTGGAGAGGTACCCTGAACCAACGTCTCAAAACGGGGGAAGAGAAACTGATGAACGCAGCGGCAGACAAGCGGGCACGCAGAAAGGAGCGCAGCAACTTCAACAGACCAGAGACCGCGCACAAATGTGACCTTTGCGACAGAGACAATAGACAATAGGTGCAGGAGCAGGCCATTCGGCCCTTCGAGCCAGCACCGCCATTCAATGTGATCATGGCTGATCACTCTCAATCAGTACCCCGTTCCTGCCTTCTCCCCATACCCCCTGACTCCACTGTCCTTAAGAGCTCTATCCAGCTCTCTCTTGAATGCATTCAGAGAATTGTCCTCCACTGCCTTCTGAGGCAGAGAATTCCACAAATTCACAACTCTCTGACTGAAAAAGTTTTTCCTCATCTCAGTTCTAAATGGCCTACCCCTTATTCTTAAACTGTGGCCTCTTGTTCTGGACTCCCCCAACATTGGGAACATGTTTCCTGCCTCTAACGTGTCCAACCCCTTAATAATCTTATACGTTTCGATAAGATCCCTTCTAAATTCCAGTGTATACAAGCCTAGTTGCTCCAGTCTTTCAACATATGACAGTCCAGCCAATCCGGGAATTAACCTAGTAAACCTACGCTGCACGCCCTAAATAGCAAGAATATCCTTCCTCAAAATTGGAGACCAAAACTGCACACAGTACTCCAGGTGCGGTCTCATTAGGGCCCTGTACAACTGCAGACGGACCTCTTTGCTCCTATACTCAACTCCTCTTGTTATGAAGGCCAACATTCCATTGGCTTTCTTCACTGCCTGCTGTACCTGCAGTGAAGAAAGCCAATGGAATGTTGGTCTGTCACTCCCGCATTGGTCTCTTCAGCCACAAGCGACGCTGCTCCAGCCGAGGTGTGGAGCAAGCAGCCAACTAGGATGCATCACCCATGGTCAGCCATGACCGAGGGGGCCATAAAGTTTATGTGAAGAGTTACTTTTGTTTTAGTTTAGGCAGAAAAATGCCCTATGGCCCACTGAGTGCACACTGACCAGTGATCCCGTACACTAATACTATCCTAACCAATTAACCGACAAACCTGCACGACTTTGGGACGTTGAAGGAAACTGGAGATCCTGGAGAAAACCCACGCGGTCACGGGGAGAACGCACAAACTCTGTGCGGACAACACCCATGGTCGCGATTGAACAGCCTGGTCTCTGGCACTGTAAGGCTGCAAACTCTATTGCTGCGCCAAATCTACTGTTTCCAAATCTCGTTACCATTTCAGATGGCAATTGTAAAGTGGATTGTACATGTTATTACATTTATACCAAGCCAATTAACCTACAAACCTGTACGTCTTTGGAGTGTGGGAGGAAACTGAATATCTTGGAGAAAACCCACGCAGGTCACGGGGAGAACGTACAAACTCCGTACACGGTAGCACGGTAGCGCAGCGGTAGAGTTGCTGCTTTACAGCGAATGCAGCGCCGGAGACTCAGGTTCGATCCTGACTACGGGTGCTGCACTGTAAGGAGTTTGTACGTTCTCCCCGTGACCTGCGTGGGTTTTCTCCGAGATCTTCGGTTTCCTCCCACACTCCAAAGACGTACAGGTATGTAGGTTAATTGGCTGGGTAAATGTAAAATGTAAAATAAAAAATTGTCCCTAGTGGGTGTAGGATAGTGTTAATGTGCGGGGATCACTGGGCGGCACGGACTTGGAGGGCCGAAAAGGCCTGTTTCCGCTGTATATATATGATATGATATGATGAGACAGCACCCTTGGTCGGGGTCAAACCCAGGTCTCTGTCTGCTGTGCAGATTTCCCCCAAAAAACCTCACTGTTATTGCTTGTTCGCAGAGCAAGTTTGACGCATTCCCCTTGCACCTCTTAGACATGTATTTGCTTTCAGTTCCAATAACAAGGGTGACATTTTCTTTTCCCTGCCACTGTGAAATCCTGTATGAAATCCATTCTGACAGACCTAACTAACCTGGTTATTAGTCAGCGTAAGTAAAACCTCATTCACAGAGACTACAAAGAAGTCTGGTCTTGGAAGTGCAAATACCGTACTGCTATTGTGAAGGCGATTCAATTGAATTAAGTCAAGTCAAGTCAAGTCAATTTATTTGTATAGCACATTTAAAAACAACCCACGTTGACCAAAGTGCTGCACATCTGACTAGGAAAAAAAAAGAAACATACAGTGGCAGGCAGCCAAACACAACGGGCGGGAAAGCTGAAGGCATGACGACAAGGGCGGTCACGGTGGCGCAGCGGCAGAGTTGCTGCCTTACAGCGCTTACAGCGCCAGAGACCTGGGTTCGATCCCAACCACGGGTGCTGTCTGTACGGAGTTGGTACGTTCTTCCCGTGACCGCGTGGGTTTTCTCCAAGATAATCAGTTTCCTCCCACACTCCAAAGACGGACAGGTTTGTATGTTAATTGGCTTGGTATAAATGTAAATTTGTCCCTCGTGTGTGTAGGGTAGCGTTGATGTGCGGGGATCGCTGGTCGGCGCGGACTCAGTGGGCCGAAGGGCCTGTTTCCGCGCTGCATCTCTAAGCCAAACTAAACTCGTGTCTGAGGCAGACCAAAGGTTCTTTTATTCTTTTTTTTTTAATCTATCGAGCAAAAAAACTGACATGAAGGTGCAGAACATGAGAGCGGTGATATTTCTTCTCTCATGAAAATAGCTTCTATAGATTCCCGGAGAATGAAAGAGAGTGGTGTGGTTTCAGATGATGTTCCCAAAGCTCAAGTACTCCGCAGCAAAGCAAATTGTCTGGTTATCTGCAGATTATTGGCAGCAGAGGAAAATGAAAACCTCAGCGGCAAGCGAGGGAAACAAAATCTCGTTTCCATTTCAGATGGCGATTGTCAAGTGGATTGTACGTGTTGAACCAGAGATAAGGTCAGCACGGTTGAGTTAGTGAATTTACAGTATCCCTACCCTGAGCTGCAGCACAGTCTGACATTCACAGGAGATGTGCTTCAATATTGCCAGTGTCTGGGGCTTTATTCCAGGTAGAAACGCAGCTGTCTTCTCTTTTACAGGAATGCAGCACAGCTTGCGACACGCATCTGAGCCACATACAGATATAAATCTGAGCAGTTTTATTTTGTCAGGCTACAGGAAACAAAATACGGTGTTCTGCGAAGTTGTGTAAAGAAGGAACAGCTGCGGTACGTCCATCATTTCACTTTGAATATTCACAATTGCATTCATTTATCCTGTGATTGCAACCATGTACAGTCTTTCCACTGACTGGATAGCACGCATCCAAAAAGCTTTTCACTGTACCTCGGTACACGTGACAATAGACGACTTCAATGAATCAGGCAGAATACTCGACTGAATCCATTAATTTTATTTGTGTTATGGTTTTTTTGTGTCATTAAAGCAGCGGTAGAGTTGCTGCCTTACAGCGAATGCAGCGCCGGAGACCCGGGTTCCATCCCGACTATGGGTGCTGTCTGTGTGGAGTTTGTACGTTCTCCCCGTGCCCTGCGTGGGTTTTCTCCGAGACCTTCGGTTTCCTCCCACACTCCAAAGACGTGCAGGTTTGTAGGTTAAAGAAAATATGAAGGGTCTCGACCCGAAACGTCACCCATTCCTTCTCTCCCGAGATGCTGCCTGACCTGCTGAGTTACTCCAGCATTTTGTGAATAAACAGGTTTGTAGGTTAATTGGCTTGGTAAATGTAAAAATCGTCCCTAGTGGGTGTAGGACGGTGTTAATGTGCGGGGATCGCCGGTCGGCGCGGACCCGGTGGGCCGAAAGGGCCTGTTTCCGCGCTGTATCTCTAAAACAAAAAATAAATAAAACAACATGGGCGCGTGAGCAAGAATAAGTGCGAATGTCCCCTCCATTACACTCCCAGAACTATGTTTCAGCCGTAACTCCCACAGAGCCTTCCTCATTATCCCAACTGCAGTACCATTCCATTGCTAATACCTGCCAAACAGTGCCCTCAGAGTGACTCAGCGGGTCAGGCAGCATCTCTGGAGGAAAGGAATAGGTGACATTCTGGGACGAGACCCTTCTTCAGAGTGCCCTCTTCCTTTCCTCCAGAGATGCTGTCTTACCCGCTGAGTTACTCCAGCTTTTTGTGTCTGTCTTCGGTTCCTTGAGAATTTTTTTTTTAGATTTAGAGATACAGCGCGGAAACAGGCCCTTCGGCCCACCGAGTCCGTGCCGCCCAGCGATCCCCGTGCCTTACAGCGAATCCAGCGCCGGAGACTCAGAATCGATCCTGGCTACGGGCGCCGTCTGTACGGAGTTTGTACGTTCTCCCCGTGACCTGCGTGGGTTTTCTCCGAGATCTACGGTTTCCTCCCACACTGCAAAGACGTACAGGTTTGTAGGTTAATTGGCTGGGCAAATGTAAAAATTGTCCCTAGTGGGTGTAGGATAGTGTTAGTGTGGGGGATCGCTGGGCGGCGCGGACCCGGTGGGCCGAAGGGCCTGTTTCCGCGCTGTATCTCTAAAAAATCTTTAAAAAAATAAAGGGGAGGCCATTTAAAACTGAGGTGAGAAGGAACCTAAATCTGTGGAATTCTCTGCCACAGAGGGCAGTGGAGGCCAAATCACCGGATCAATTGAAGAGAGAGTTAGATAGAGCTCTGGGGGCTAGTGGGATCAAGAGATATGGGAGAAGTTGGGCCCAGGTTACTGATTGTGGATGATCAGCGGAATGGCGGGACTGTCGTATGTTAAAAGACTGGAGCGGCTAGGCTTGTATACACTGGAATTTAGAAGGATGGGAGGGTATCTTATCGAAACATATAAGGTTATTAAGGGGTTGTACACGTTAGAGGCAGAAAATATGTTCCCAATGTTGGGGGAGTCCAGAACCAGGGGCCACATTTTAAGAATAAGTGGTGGACCATTTAGAACGGAGATGAGGAAAAACTTTTTCAGTCAGAGAGTTGTAAATCTGTGGAATTCTCTGCCTCAGAAGGCAGTGGAGGCCAAGCCTCTGAATGCATTCAAGAGAGAGCTGGATAGAGCTCTTAAGGGTAGCGGAATCAGGGGGTATGGGGAGAAGGCAGGAACGGGGAACTGATTATGAATGATCAGCCATGATCACATTGAATGGTGGTGCTGGCTCGAAGGGCCGAATGGCCTACTCCTGCACCTATTGTCTATTATCTATTGTCAGCCATGATCACAATGAATGGTGGTACTGGCTCGAAGGGCCGAATGCACCTGTTTTCTATGTTTTTATATAATCCGCCAGAACAGGCCCCACATGCTGGGCTGAGCAAGTCCCTCAACTCAGTGAGGGTAAGAGACCCGTTGGCTACCCTCACCTGGTTCGGCTTGCCAGATGGAGCGGTTTTCCGGAGTGTGGCCGCTGCCACCTGCTAGCGGCTCCTTGGAGACACGGGTGAGAGCTGGGGGCCAGGTGGGGACTAGAGGTGGACGAACTACCCTGAAAGGAACACGACATGTCCTCCCACCAGAGGTGCCACTCCTCCCTGAGCACTCCCATACACCCCAGCACTGACAAGACCACATTGATCTGCAATAGCTCCGCAATTCCATACTAAAGCGTCCCATCAAAATATTTTGATTAGCAGGGGCATGTTGAAGCCTAGTTTAGATATTATGTTTAGTTTAGTTTGGTTTGGTTTGGTTTGGTTTGGTTTGGTTTGGTTTGGTTTGGTTTGGTTTGGTTTGGTTTGGTTTAGTTTAGTTTCGTTTAGTTTAGTTTAGTTTAGTTTAGTTTAGTTTAGTTTAGTTTAGTTTAGTTTAGTTTAGTTTAGTTTAGTTTAGTTTAGTTTAGTTTAGTTTAGTTTAGTTTAGTTTAGTTTAGTTTAGTTTGGTCTAGTTTGGTCTAGTTTGGTCTGGTTTAGTTTGGTCTGGTTTGGTTTGGTTTGGTTTGGTTTGGTTTGGTTTGGTTTGGTTTGGTTTGGTTTGGTTTGGTTTGGTTTGGTTTGGTTTGGTTTGGTTTGGTTTGGTTTGGCTTGGTTTGGTTTGGTTTGGTTTGGTTTAATTTGGTTTGGTTTGGTTTGGTTTGGTTTGGTTTGGTTTGGTTTGGTTTGGTTTGGTTTGGTTTGGTTTGGTTTAGTTTAGTTTAGTTTAGTTTAGTTTAGTTTAGTTTAGTTTGGTCTAGTTTGGTCTAGTTTGGTCTGGTTTAGTTTGGTCTGGTTTGGTTTGGTTTGGTTTGGTTTGGCTTGGTTTGGTTTGGTTTGGTTTGGTTTAATTTGGTTTGGTTTGGTTTGGTTTGGTTTGGTTTGGTTTGGTTTGGTTTGGTTTGGTTTGGTTTGGTTTGGTTTGGTTTGGTTTGGTTTGGTTTGGTTTGGTTTGGTTTGGTTTGGTTTGGTTTGGTTTGGTTTGGTTTGGTTTGGTTTGGTTTGGTTTGGTTTGGTTTGGTTTGGTTTGGTTTGGTTTGGTTTGGTTTGGTTTGGTTTGGTTTGGTTTGGTTTGGTTTGGTTTAGTATTGTCCCATGTCTTGAGATACAGTGAAAAACTTTTTTTGTTGCGCGCTATCCAGTCAAAGAAAAGACGACACCTGACTACAATCAAGCCGTCCACAGTGTACAGGTACAGGGTAAAGGGAATAACATTTAGTGCAAAGATAAAGTCCTGTGAAGTCTGAATAATGATAGTTCAAAGGACTCCAATTAGGTAGATAGGAGGTCAGGACCTCTCTCTAGTTGGCGAGAGGCTGGTTCAGTTGCCTGATAACAGCTGGGAAGAAACTGTCGCTGAATCTGGAGGTGTGCATTTTCAAACTTCATCAGGTTCCTCTTGCCTGATGGGAGAAGGGAGAAGAGGATGTGTGCGGAAGGTGAGATTTGACGTCGATTATGCTGCTGGCCTTGCCGAGAGAGCGGGATGTGTGGATGGAGTCAATGGAAGGGAGGTTGGTTTGCGTGATGGTCTGGGCTGCATCCGCAATTCTGAGGACGGTTGTCAAGCGTTGGAGAAAGAGCAAGTGAGGTTTACCAGAATTATACAAGGGAACTCTGTTCAGTCGAGAGATTGGTAAAAGAATGAGACTTTTGCATTCAGGGTTGAGAGAGTTAAAGGAATATTCAATGCAAGTGTTCAGTTATTCAGGATTTGTTGGCATAGTGAAGAGAAACTGTTCCAGCTGGCGGAACAGTTGGCAACTAGCGAACAAACTGGCTAAGGAACTGCGGACACCAAGACAAACCTTTTTTAGTACAAAGGTAGCTGGTATAATCTGGAATGAGTGGAGAGCATGGGTGGTACGGTGGCATAGCAGTAGAGTTGCTGTCTTACAGCGCCTGAGATCCGGGTTCGATCCTGACTACGGGTGCTGTCTGTACGGAGTTTGTACGTTCTCCCCGTGACCTGCTTGGGTTTTCTCAGAGATCTTGGGTTTTCTCCCATGCTCCAAAGACGTTTGTGTTTGAAGGTTAATTGGCTTGGTATAAAAGTAAAATTGTCCCCAGTGCGTGTAGGGTAGTGTTAATGTATGGGGATCGCTGGTCGGTGCGGTCTTTGGAGTGTGGGAGAAAAACCGCAGCACCTGGAGAAAACCCACGCGGTCACAGGGAGAACGTACAAACTCCGTACAGACAGCACCCACAGTCAAGATTGAACCCGGGTCTCTGGCGCTGAAAAATGCAGCAACTCTACCGCGGAGAGTTGTGTATGAAAAAAAACCCTAATCCAATAGACAATAGACAATAGACAATAGGTGCAGGAGTAGGCCATTCAGCCCTTCGAGCCAGCACCGCCATTCAATGCGATCATGGCTGATCACTCTCAATCAGTACCCCGTTCCTGCCTTCTCCCCATACCCCCTCACTCCGCTATCCTTAAGAGCTCTATCCAGCTCTCTCTTGAAAGCATCCAACGAACTGGCCTCCACTGCCTTCTGAAGCAGAGAATTCCACACCTTCACCACTCCAGACTTCACCACTCCAAAATGGCACCCATCCATTTTCTCCAGAGATGCTGCCTGACCCTCTGAGTTACTCCAGCATTTTGTGTCTATCTTTGGTGTGAACCAGCATCTGCAGTTCATTTTTTTATTACACTGTTCCTACCTGACCTGTTGCTGGGGGAAGTTAAAGTTTCCGTTGAATTCTCCAGATTTAGGTAACGTACCTACAATCAACCTTTCTTTTTAAATTTATTCATCTTTTTTTTCCTTCCTTTACTCTCTCTTCCCTCTGCCTACCATTTCTCCCACTCCTCAACCACCTCCATCTATATTCCTTCCTCTAGCTTCCCAATGTACACCTCTTCTAGCCTTGTCTCACAGCTTTTGTCTTTTCATCTCTAGCCTTTGACCGATCGTCTGCCTATTAAAGCCCTGTGTCTACCTATTGCTTGTCAGGCTATGTCCTGCCCCATCTCACTTCCAGCTTTCATCCCCACCTCCCATCTCAATCAGTCTTAGGAAGGGTTCCAACCGGTAAATGTCACCTGTCCATGTTCCCCAGAGATGCTGCCTGACCCGTCGAGTTCCTCCAGCATTTTGTGTCATTTATTTTAAAGCTTCATCCAGGTAGGTTTCCTGGTAGGCATTTCGTACTGAGTGATTGCCAACCATGCACCTCTTCGTCTTCCCGTAGCAGTGTTCCAGATCTTCTCACATCTATCAGAGATGACCACCTCCCCATGGTCCATTATGCCCAGGGACTAGAATAGTGGGGCAGGGTGGCGAGAGGGGGTGCAACGAGTGTGGAGAGGTGGGGTAGACCATGGAATAAAGTTATTTTGTGGACATTTACTCATACAAGGCCTCTTCTGTCATACAGGATACCTTGATCACAAGAATATTGGTAATTATTGGAAGGCACAGGCTATTTGGTTCATTGCGAGAGGATTTGACTATAGGAGCATATCATATCATATCATATCATATCATATATATACAGCCGGAAACAGGCCTTTTCGGCCCACCAAGTCCGTGCCGCCCAGCGATCCCCGTACATTAACACTATCCTACACCCACTAGGGACAATTTTTACATTTACCCAGCCAATTAACCTACATACCTGCACGTCTTTGGAGTGTGGGAGGAAACCGAAGATCTCGGAGAAAACCCACGCAGGTCACGGGGAGAACGTACAAACTCCTTACAGTGCAGCACCCGTAGTCAGGATCGAACCTGAGTCTCCGGCGCTGCATTCGCTGTAAAGCAGCAACTCTACCGCTGCGCTACCGTGCCGTTGTATAGGCCCCTGGTGAGACCGCACCTGGAGTATTGTGTGCAATTTTGGTCTCCTAATTCGAGGAAGGATATTATTGCTATTGAGGGAGTGCAGCGTTGGTTCACCAGGTTAATTCCCGGGAAGGCGGGACTGACGTAAGAATGGGTCGACTGGGCTTGTATTCGCTAGAACTTAGAAGGATGAGAAGGGATCCTATAGAAACGTGTAAAATTCTTTGAGGATTGAACAGCCTAGATGCAGGGAAAATGTTCCCGATGTTGGGGGGAGTCCAGAACCAGGGGTCACAGTTTAAGAATAAGGGGTAGGCCATTTAGGACTGAGGTGAGGAAAATCTTTTTTACCCAGAGAGTTGTGAATCTGTGGAATTCTCGGCCACAGAAGGCAGTGGAGGCCAATTAACTGGGTGTATTCAAGAGAGAGTTTGATTTAGCTCTTAGGGCTAAAGGAATCAAGGGATATGGGTGTAAAAAAAGCTGGAATGGAGTACTTATTTTGGATGATCAGCCATGATCATATTGAATGGCGATGCTGGCTCAAAGGGCCAAATGGCCTACTCCTGCACCTATTTTCTTTGTGTATGTTTCCTCTTCAACGCATGCTCTTACGCATTGAAGAATTTTGTAAAAACTGAGGATTTAAACCTCCCCATTGAAAATATTAACGTAATAAGTGATGGACATCTCTGGTACTTTACTCATTTGCAGGGAAATAATCCGTCCAATGTTTTCTTCCTCCAGGAATAAAACCTGGACCAAAGCAATTTCTATGGTGTTGATTAATTGGCATGGTTTTCAATTGGAGGATCTGGAGATATGCCTTGTCCATGACAGGCAATAAAACAGAGAGTGAAACTTATTACCAGCTCAGGGTTGTATGTGTGGCTCCATCTTCAGGGCATGGCTGAAATATAAAGGGATATTTTCTTTGTGTAAATACTTTGAAGACAGCTACCAGAATCGCTACATAGATTTGCTGTTACAGCAGATATTTCTTCAGTGTAATCTATCAAATGCGAGATTAATGCCTCAGATTCTGTAAACCTAAGTGTCAGGACATGCACATGACAAATATCTGTCGCACCCAGTGTAAAATTGCAGTAAACCGCTCCTTCATCTTAGTTCACAGATACAGCACTGAAACAGGCCCCTCAGTCCACCGAGTCTGTGCTGAACCAGCGGCCACCTGCACACTAGTTCGATGTTATCTCATGTTCGCATCCTACACATTAGGGGCAATTTACAGGAACGAATTGACCTACAAACCTGCACGTCTTTGGAATGTGGGAGGAAACCGGAGGACCTGGAGAAAACTAATACCGTCACGGGGAGAACGTACAAACTCTGTACAGACAGCACCCGTAGTCAGGATCGAACCCGGGTCTCCGGCGCTGTAAGGCAGCAACTCTACCAGTGCTCTGGGCAGCACGGTGGCGCAGCGGTAGAGTTGCTGCCTTACAGCGAATGCAGTGCCTGAGACTCAGGTTCGATCCTGACTACGGGCGCTGTCTGTACGGAGTTTGTACTTTCTCCCCGTGACCTGCGTGGGTTTTCTCCGAGATCTTCGGTTTCCTCCCACACTCTAAAAACGTACAGGTATGTAGGTTAATTGACGGGGTAAAATGTTTAAAAAAAATTGTCCCTAGTGTGTGTAGGATAGTGTTAATGTGCGGGGATCGCTGGGCGGCGCGGACTTGGTGGGCCGAAGGGCCTGTTTCCGCGCTGTATCTCAAAATCTAAATCTAAATCTAAATCTAAATCTACCGCTGCGCCACCGTGCCACCCCTTTTGTATGAGAAAATCCCAAACCCAACATGTCACAGTTGTGCCACTGTCCTCTATTTAATGAAATTCAAACATCACCTTGAAATAATTGAAACAAGATATTTAAGTTTCTTTAGATACGTATACCTCTATCCTGTGCGCAGAATTAAAAAACTGCTGTACATTTTTCAGCTCAAGGTGACTTAAGCAATCAATGATGGATTTGTCATTGGGAAGGCATGAGGTTATTTCTATTAATAATCATAAAGCTATATTACTTAGCCACCTCACCACACCAAGCCCATTGCATGACAGGGCGGCACGGTGGCACAGCGGTAGAGTTGCTGCCTTGCAGCGCCGGAGACCCGGGTCCCGGGTTCGATCCTGACTACGGGTGCTGTCTGTATGGAGTTTGTACGTTCTCCCCGTAACCTGCGTGGTTTTCTCCAAGATCTTCGGTTTCCTCCCACACTCCCAAGACGTACAGGTTTGCAGGCTATTTGGCTTGGTATAAATTGCAAATTCTGGTGTGTGTAGATAGTGTAAGTGTGCGGGGATCGCCAGTTGGCGCAGACTCAGCACTGTATCTCCAAACTAAACTAAACTAATATTGCATTAATATGAGGTTGAAGTAACAGAACACGCTGCCATACCGAAGTAGACATTTGTTACCAGAGGTCAATAATGAATAGACGGCAGCATTTATCGTTAATATTGCATAATATGTTTTTTTATATAATGAATCTTGAAACTGTCGAATAAGATGATTTGGAACACAGTGATTCTCAGGGTGAAAATGTCAAAGACTAGCGGGCATAGCTTTAAGCTGAGAGATACAAAGTTTACGAGATGTGCTGGGCAATGTTTTTACACAGAGGACAGATAAGATAGTGGTGTTGAAGAGGCTTTTAGGTCGGCTCATGGAAATGCTGGAATGGAGGGATATAGATCATGTGCAGACAGAGGAGGTTAGTTCATCTTGGCATCATGTTCGGCATAGACAATGTGGGCTGAAGGGCCTGTTTAAGTGCTGTACTTTTCTGTGTATCGGAAGGAGCTGCAGATGCTGGCTTACACCAAAGACGAACACAAAATACTGGAGTAACTCAGCGGGCCAGGGAGCATCTCTGGAGAAAAGGAATAGGTAATAGGGATAGATGTCGGTACGTTGCATGTTAAATGTTCTAAGATCTATGGTGTGTTATCAGTTTCCAGTAAATGCGAATTCTCTCTCAGTCTTTTGAGAAGTGATAAATTATTTAGTGATTAACTAAGCAGTAATAGACAAGGACAGAAAAATTCTGAAAGAACGATCGATATTTCTGATCCTGGAGTTGACTCACTTTTGGCAGCTGATTCAGTAGTCTTTGGTTTTCAACTGTAGGACTTGACCCAGTTTACCATGAGTTCACGGTCTCCTTGTAGTCCGAATGCCGAATGGCGGTCTAATTGAAGTTTCTAAATGTTGGTAGTTTTGGTGGAGCAGATATAGAGACCTGGAAACGAATGTGCATCATAACAGTTTCGTGCACTTAATAAAATGGATGGAAAAAACCCCTCCAGTTTCATGAACTTAATAAAAATAAATGAAAACAAAATGCCAGCAAGGCATTTTGATGTCCTGTCATTAATGTGCAAATGACTTAGACAATAGACAATAAACAATAGGTGCAGGAGGAGGCCATTCGGATCTTCGAGCCAGCACCGCCATTCAATGTGATCATGGCTGATCATTCTCAATCAGTACCCCGTTCCTGCCTTCTCCCCATACCCCCTGACTTGGCTATCCTAGGCATCTCAAGCCTAAACTGGAAATTAGGTACATTTGCTCGTTTGAAGAATAATTTCATGAAACTTTTTTCTCACACAAAGGGTGGTGGGTGTATGGAACGAGCTGCCGGAGGAGGTAGTACAGGAGGATGTTGAGGCAGGTAGTTGACGCAACATTTAAGAAACATTTAGACAGGTCCATAGATCGGACAGGTACAGAGGGATGTGGGCCAAACGCAGGTAGGCAAGACTAGTGTAGATGGGACATGTTGGTCGGTGTGGTCACAGAGAGAACGTACAAACTACGTACAGACAGCACCCCAGAGTCAGGATCGAACCCGAGTCTCCAGCGCTGCAGGGCAGCAACTCTACCACTGCCCCATCCATCTGCTCTTCATTGGTCATCAAAATTAAACCTGGTATAGGAATCCAGGCGGGAGCTCAGCCTCAGAGAATTAAATGACAAAACAATTTCCCACAGAGGGTGCTGGAAACCTGGAACACTTTCCCAACAGGGCTTTTCGATCATGACTACAACTGCTGTCTGTGTGGAGTTTGTACGTTCTCCCTGTGACCACATGGGTTGTCTCCAGGTGCTCCGCTTTCCTCCCACACTCCAAAGGCATGCAGGTATGTGGGTTCAATGGCTTCTGTAAATCGTCCCAAGGGTGCGTAGGACAGAACTAGTGTGTGGCGGTGATCGATGGTCGGTGCAGACTCGGTGGGCCGAAGGGCCTGTTTCCATGCTGTGTCTCTAAATGAAACCAAACAACAGGTACTTGAGCCGGTTCACGGACTCGCCGGCCGCCTGCAACTTCTGCAGTGAGGAAGAGACCGTGTACCGTTTGTATTTATAGTGTGAGAGGTTGCAGCCCCTGTTTCGAGTATCTGAAGGGCCTGCTCCTCAAGTTTTGGCTCCATTTTAGTACTACGCTCCTGATTTTTGGGCATCCGGTGCAGAGGGGGGAGGGAGGGAGGGAGGGAGGAGGGGGTCTCCTTGTCGGTCCGCTCATGGGCCTGGCCAAGATGGCCGTTCGTGGGTCCAGGCAGCGGGTAGTCGACGGCTGCACAGGGGTCGGCTGCCTGCCCCTCTTCCGGGCCTACGTCCGTGCCCGCGTGTACCCTGGAGAGGGAACACGCGGTGTCCACGTGGGGGCCTTCCGTGAACGCTGGTCGCCGCGGGAGGTCCAATGTATTTATTGACAAAGATGGCGGAATTTTAATTTGATAATCGTTGTGTTTGTAAACTGCCGATACGGGCAGCTTTTGATTTGATCGCGTCACTACTCTGTATGTTTGGTTTTGTTTTGGAATAAAGTATTTGTTAAAAAAGGGAGAAAAAAAAAAGCTGATGAGATAAGGTATCCTAATGCTGTGAAATATTAAAGAGGTAGGTTAAAAAAGGCCGTTTGTTCTAATAATTATAATAGATATTGAGTATACTTTATTTTATTTATTTTCATGCCGTGGGTGTTGCTTCTAAATACAACGAGGGACGTGCAATAAAAAATGATCTTAACAGCAACACCCACATCCTGATAAACAGTTTTCACACAATCGTGACATTAATAATGCCTGGATCAATCATTATGTCTTGCTTCCTTGCCCCACCAGGAATACATTCATATTAGTCTATGATCATAAGAAACGATTCCTACCATTATTTCCATTGAGTTGACAGAACCTAAAATATTTCTATTGAACATTTACAACGAGACTACATGAAAAACGTGGGGGAGATTTTTTTTCCTTTGCTAACAATGTGGGAACGGGGCAACAAATTCAAAGAGGCCATTCGCTCGTGTGGAGAGATCCCCCCCGATCGCTTGTGCTAATAATTATAATACTCATCCCTAATCGCTTGCTGGCAGCCAGAAATCAAGCAGCATCTTCAAAGATTTCAACTCTTAAAGTAAACAGTTCTTGACCTCTGCTCAGAGTTGGGCAATCATTACGAGTTAAACGATTCTGGTGGGTTGTAATTGTAGCTTCTGTCGAACTAATGCAAATCATTTTAATAACCGTTTTTCATGATCATAGAGAAATATGAATGTATTCCTCAGGCAAAGGAGCAAAAACAAAGTGGTCAATTGGATTTCAATGACTTAGCCCCTGCAGGCAACAGGTTGTAATAGATTATTTACTAAATGCCTTTCTAAAACATCCATAATCCGAAGGAACGTTTTGCAACGATACAGGTAAACATAAAAGGTATCACAAAATGCTGGAGTAACTCAACGGGTCAGGCAGCATCTCAGGAGAGAAGGAATGGGTGACGTTTCGGGTCGAGAGTCTGAAGGAGGGTCTCGACCCGAAACGTCACCCATTCCTTCTCTCCTGAGATGCTGCCTGACCCGCTGAGTTACACCAACATTTTGCGATACCTTCGATTTGTACCAGCATCTGCAGTTATTTTCCTGCCAGGTAAAAACATAAAGATTCCTGTTTCTTAGCTTCAATTCAATAATTTTCCACCCTGCTTCTGTTGCCGGCTGTCGATATTTTCTACCACCCTTTCAGATGCAGGCCAGAGTTTGTCACCTCAGTGTATCCGTGCTGTTGCAAGGCCTGACCGATGACCCATGGTCTGGTGGACACTTGCCTTGGATGACCAGAAGAAACTCCATTCAATGATAGTGAGCAGGAAGGGTCTGACGAAGGGTCACGACTCGAAACAATAGACAATAAACAATAGACAATAGGTGCAGGAGGAGGCCATTCGGCCCTTCGAGCCAGCACCGCCATTCAATGTGATCATGGCTGATCATTCTCAATCACTACCCCGTTCCTGCCTTCTCCCCATACCCCCTGACTCCGCTATCCTTAAGAGCTCTATCTAGCTCTCTCATGAATACATTCAGAGAATTGGCCTCCATTGCCTTCTGAGGCAGAGAACTCTCTGACTGAAAAAGGTTTTTCCTCATCTCAGTTCTAAATGGGCCTACCCCTTATTCTTAAACTGTGGCCACTTGTTCTGGACTCCCCCAACATTGGGAACATGTTTCCTGCCTCTAACGTGTCCAACCCCTTAATAATCTTATACGTTTCGATAAGATCCCCTCTCATCCTTGTAAATTCCAGTGTATACAAGCCTAGTCGCTCCAGTCTTTCAACATATGGCAGTCCCGCCATTCCGGGAATTAACCTAGTAAACCTATGCTCCCTACAGTCCCGCCATTCCTGGAATTAACCTAGTAAAACGTCACCTATCCTTGGTTTCTAGAGATGCTGCCTGACCCGCTGAGTTACTCCAGCATTGTGTGTACTTGGATGCTCTGCCATAATCTATGTGTAGCACGAAGCTGGGCATGGATCTCCTAACAAGGTCCTGAAGGAGAGTTACACTCCTTGGTCACTTGACATCTATCCATTGCATTTCCTGGTTTCAACTCCACGCCGACCATCGATCACCTAGAGAGTTGTGAATCTGTAGAATTCTCTGCCACAGAAGGCAGTGGAGGCCAATTCACTGGATGTTTTCAAGAGAGAGTTAGATACAGCTCTTAAAGGTAGCTTCTTCTTAAACTATGGCCCCGGGTTCTGGACTCCCCCAACATTGGGAACATGTTTCCTGCCTATAATGCGGCCAATCCTTTAATAATCTTATATGTTTCAATAAGATCCCCTCTGATCCTTCTAAATTCCCGCATATACAAGCCTAGTCACTCCAGTCTTTCAGCATACGACAATCCCACCATTCCGGGAATTAACCTAGTGAACCTACGCTGCACGCCCACAATAGCAAGAATATCCTTCCTCAAATTTGGAGACCAAAACTGCACACAGTACTCCAGGTGTGGTCTCACAACTGCACACAGTACTCCAGGTGCGGTCTCACTAAGGCCCTGTACAACTGCAGAAGGACCTCTTTGCTCCTATACTCAACTCCTCTTGTCATAAAGGCCAACATGCCATTAGCTTTCTTCACTGCCTGCTGTACCTGCAGGCTAACTTTAAGTGACTGATGAACAAGGACACCCAGATCTCTTTGTACTTCCCCATTTCCTAACTTGACACCATTCAGATAATAATCTGCCTTCCTATTCTTTCCACCAAAGTGGATAACCTCACACTTATCCACATTAAACTGCACCTGCCATGCATCCGCCCACTCACACAACCTATCCAAGTCACCCTGCATCCTCATAGCATCCTCCTCACAGTTCACACTGCTACCCAGCTTTGTGTCATCCGCAAATTTGCTAATGTTACTTTTAATCCCTTCGTCAAAGTCATCTAAGTTGTGTTCAGCTTTGGTTACCATGTTCCAGGGAAGATGTGGTCAACTGTGGCGGCACGGCGGCGCAGCGGTAGAGTTGCTGCCTTACAGCGAATGCAGCGTCGGAGACTCAGGTTCGATCCTGACTACGGGCGCCATCTGTACGCAGTTTGTACGTTCTGCCCGTGACCTGCGTGGGTTTTCTCCGAGATCTTCGGTTTCCTCCCACACTCCAAAGACGTACAGGTATGTAGGTTAATTGGCTTGGTAAATGTAAAAATTGTCCGTAGTGGGTATGGAATAGTGTTAATGTGCGGGATATCGCTGGGCGGCGCGGACCCGGTGGGCCGAAGGGCCTGTTTCTGCGCTGTATCTCTAAATCTAAAAAATCTAAATCTAAAGCTGTCAAGCCTGTAAGGGCCTGAAAGACAAACTCCAGCTCTGTGGAAAACCCATCGGCCTCTCTCTCAACTGTTCATCTGACCGATACTGAGGCACCCCAAGGCACCAGGTGCAAATATTTGGACTGTTTGAAACATTTTAAAAAATCAGCTTTCCACTCTGAGAGAGGTTGAAGCTGTTGCTGATAGCATGGGCAGAATAAAACATAACTTTAAGGTAAAAGAGGCATGGTTTAAAGGAGAGTTTTTACACAGAAGATGATGGTTACCTGGAACGTGCTGTCAGCGGTGGTGGAGGCTGCAGGTACAATAATAGCACTTAAGAGGCTTTTAGATAGGTAGATGGATATGCACAGAATGAAGGGTATGGATTGTGTGTAGACCGATGACATTAGTTTAGCTCGGCATCAAGTTCAGCACAGACATTGCGCGCCTGATCCTGTGCTGTATTTTTCTATGCTCGATGGAATACATGTGAAATCTGAGAGTGTGAATGGAATATCATTCCTATTTTGATCCTCCCAATTTTTTGTTATTGGGAATTTTTTTCATTCTTTTACACGGTCGCTCAAGGCCAGGGGTTGACTGCTTCCACAAGTTCAATGTGTTCTGAGGCCTATGTTGAGCCTGCAGAGAATAGGGACAAAAAAAACTGCAGATGCTGGTTTAAATCGAAGGTGGACACAAAATGCTGGAGTAACTCAGCGGGTCAGGCAGCATCTCTGGAGAGAAGGAATGGGCGACGGTTCGGGTCGAGACCCTTCTTCAGACTGACCCACTGAGTTGCTGAGTTACTCCAGCATTTTGTGTCCACCTTCGATTTGAACCTGCAGAGGGTTTAACATACAAAAGGGGCGCACACAGTCGTGCAGCGGTAGAGTTGCTGCCTTACAGCGCTTGCAGCGCCAGAGACCCGGGTTCGATCCCGACTATGGGTGCTGTCTGTACGGAGTTTGTACGTTCTCCCCGTAACCTGCGTGGTTTTCTCCGAGATCTTCGGTTACCTCCCACACTCCAAAGATGTACAGATTTGTAGGTTAATTGGCTTGGTGTATGTGCAAATTGTCCCTAGTGTGTGTAGGATAGTGTTAATGCGTGGGGGTCGCTGGTCGGCGTGGACCCGGTGGGCCGAAGGGCCTGTTTCCTCGCTGTATCTCTAAACCAAACAAAAGTAAACTAAACTAAAACTTGAACACTGGAGGAACAGGCCGAACCTGACAGAACTGCTGAGTGGTTTGTCTGGGTTTCTGTGGCGGTCCTCCTGGACTATGTGCTTCTCCTCCATCTTGTGTAGGAAGGAACTGCAGATGTCGAAGATAGAAACAAAATGCTGGAGTAACTCAGCGAGACAGGCAACACCTCTGGAGAACAGTAACAGGTGACCTTGCGGGTCGAGGCCCTTCTTCAGACTGAAAGGGGTGACGTTTCGGGTCGTGTCCTTTCATCAGACCTTCTACCGCCGCGCCACCGCGCTGCCCTTGTTGAATGTGACCTGAGTACTTGTGATGGGGATGTTAGTTTGAAAGCGTATGCTGAGATTGGTTTGCTACTGGCAATTGTTGTGGAGGATATAGCAGAGGCCACTTTGATGTAAAAACTCTAGTCCTCGAAACTGCCCGCAAGAAGTTGCCCATCTCCCACATGCATACAGGAGGGCGGTAGACCGTGAGTGTGGTAGAAGTTTGAGATTCTGGCTTGCCAAACCTTCTTCTTCAGTCTGCCATTGGCTGAACTGATGCACTGAGAGTGATGATCGCATCATGGCCTGGTACGGCAACTCGAACATCAGGAATGAAGGATGAGAAGAAAGTGTTGGACATTTGTCCGGTCTATCTTCAAGATTTGACTACCCCACCATCGAAGGGATCGAACCCGACAGGAAATGTTTCCTCAAGAAGACAGCTGGTATCATCAAAGGTCCTCACTACCAAAGATACCAGAGGAGTAAGATGAGCCACTCTGTCGAAATCGCCTATACTGAAGTGTAGTACGCAAAGGAGCGTAACGTCCGCCATTTTAGTAGGCAAAACCCACCGTTCGCTATGCCTCTCGCAGTGTAATCAGTGTTTTGGGAGAACAGTATGTGTGATGATACCATAAAAATGCAGAATATATCTCATCTATCAATTCACAGATTTTTGTTATTTTTCTTTTTAAATGTTTCTGCAAGTTTCTGCCTACTAAAATGGCCCCGCGACATACTACGGTTTTTAGGGTCGAGTGGTCCATCTTGCTCTGCTCTATTATCTTTGCTGGTCACCCTCTCATCTTGTTGTTACCATCAGGAAGAATGTACAGGAGCCTGAGAACCATTACGTACAAGTTCAAGAACAGCATCTTCCCATCAACCTCCAGGGTCTTGAACCATCCTGCACAAGCCAACTCTGCACTGAACTACTGTGGACTTTCCACTACCAAGGCTTGCACTCCGTTCCAAGGCTTGCACCATCATGGTCTGGCATCTTGAATATCTATTTGTTGTGTTGTTGTGTTAATGTGACTTTGAAAGCTGCAACCAGTGAGAATGTTATTGTTCTAGTCCCAGTGCATATCACAATTAAACACTCTTGGCTTGACGAAACAAGGAACTGCAGATGCTGGTTTACAAAAGCGTCACAAGGTTTTGGAATAACTCTACGGGTCAGGGAGCATCTCTGGAGAACATTGATAGGTGACGTTTCGGGTTAGGAGCCTTATTCGGAGTCGGAGTAATCAGTGGGAAGAAGGTTCCCAAAGTCACCAATCCATGTTCTCCAGAGATGCTGCCTGAGCCATTGAGTTACTCCAGCACTTTATGCATACTCTTGATTTAAAACTTGACTCTTGACTCCTGAAATATTATCATCACTTCATTGACAGTCACAGGCTATGGAAAAAAGCCTATAAGAAGATAACTGCAGATGCTGGTACAAATCGAAGGTATTTATTCACAAAATGCTGGAGTAACTCAGCAGGTCAGGCAGCATCTCCGGAGAGAAGGAATGGGTGACGTTTTGGGTCGCGACCCTTCTTCAGACTGAAGAAGGGTCTCGACCCGAAACGTCACCCATTCCTTCTCACCCGAGATACTGCCTGACCTGCTGAGATACTCCAGCATTTTATGAATGGAAAAAAGCCTAATTTCCAAGCCCAATGATGGATCTTCATTGTCTGGTGTGATGTCGTGCAGCAGTAGGAGGTTGCCAGAAGACCTTCTTCGTTCTGATGTTTAGTGTAAGGTTTGCCATTCCTTGTAGTTTAATAGGAGTCAACTGGGACTTGGAGTAAAGACCTAAAACCTTGGGAATATTCTGAGGTCCAGGCAGTAGTCTATGAAGTAAGAAATAAAGTGCATGTTTTGAATTGCTCACCTCTCATCACTTCAGGTGAAAGGTTACAAAATTGTCGCATGACCTCTGAATACATTTTAAGCCTGACATTTTTTAGATTTTAGATTTAGAGATACAGCGCGGAAACAGGCCCTTCGGCCCACCGAGTCCGCGCCGCCCAGCGATCCCCGCTCATTAACACTATCCTACACACACTAGGGACAATTTTTACATTTACCCAGTCAATTAACCTACATACCTGCACGTCTTTGGAGTGTGGGAGGAAACCGAAGATCTCGGAGAAAACCCACGCAGGTCACGGGGAGAACGTACAAACTGCGTACAGAAGGCGACCGTAGTCAGGATCGAACCTGAGTCTCCGGCGCTGCATTCGCTGTAAGGCAGCAACTCTACCGCTGCGCCACCGTGCCACACAAGAACTCTACTGCTGCTAAGAACGTTGGCATGGATAAAGTGGACCGGAGGGTCCGTTTCCATGCTGTATAGCTCTATGACTCCCTTCGACTCTAAGATGAAGGTTGAAGACTTTTCTGTTTGACTTTGGAGATGAACTCCTGAAGTAAATTGAGTGATTTATGGTATGGTAGTAAATGGCTGCTGGATAGGTTTACCACTGAAGACTGACTTCCAATTTGAATATATTTAAAAAACTGACGCGCAAGTGTGAATATATTAGCACTGTAAGACTGCTTACAACAGCCTTTCAGGAGATACTTAAGCTGCATGCATCATATATTGTACAACTGAACTCCCATCACTCAACAGTGATGTTGGTACCAAATGATTTTGTTCTGCTGCAGTTGCTTCTGGATTAGTCTGGCTAGTTCAGGCCTCCTTGTTCACTCTGGGACAACTCACTTATGTTCTTTGTCCAGTTCTACCATTTCTTTATGTGTAGGAAGGAACTGCAGATGCTGTTTAGAGACCTGAATGAATTTTGAAGAAGGGTCTCGACCTGAAACGTCCCCCATTCCTTCTCTCCAGAGATGCTGCCTGTCCCGCTGAGTTACTCCAGCATTTTGTGTCCATCTACCTTTTTATTTTCTCGACGTCTTATTGTACGGCAACATCATTACATTTCTTCACACAGAGAGTGGTGAGTCTGTGGAATTCTCTGCCACAGAAGGTAGTTGAGGCCAGATGATTGGCTATATTTTTAGAGGGAGTTAGATGTGGCCCTTGTGGCTAAAGGGATCAGGGGGTATGGAGAGAAGGCAGGTACAGGTTACTGAGCTGGATGATCAGCCATGATCATATTGAATGGCGGTGCAGGCTCGAAGGGCCGAATGGGCTACTCCTGCACCTATTTTCTATGTTTCTATGTTTCTAATAAGGAAGTTGTGAAATAAGCAGAATGCCTTGCAGTTGTCTCTCTTCAGAAAGTTTCTGTCTAAGTCCATCTTAGAAACATAGAAACATAGAAAATAGGTGCAGGAGTAGGCCATTCGGCCCTTCGAGCCTGCACCGCCATTCAATATGATCATGGCTGATCATCCAACTCAGTATCCCGTACCTGCCTTCTCTCCATACCCCCCTGATCCCTTTAGCCACAAGGGCCACATCTAACTTAAATATAGCCAATGAACTGGCCTCAATCTTCAAATCAAATTTATTTTAGTTTAGTTTAGTTTAGCGATGCAGCTTGGAGGCAGGCTCTTCAGCTGTGCTGACCAGCGATCAGCTTGTTCTATCGTCCACACTGCAATTTACAGAAGCCAAACAACCTACATACCTGCACGTCTTTGGAATGTAGGAGGAAACTGGAGCACCCGGAGAAAACCCACGTGGTCACAGGGAGAAATTACAAACTCTGTACAGCCAGCACCTGTGGTCAGGATCGAGCCCAGGCCTTTGGCGCCAGAAGGCAGCAACTTTACCACTGCGCCACCGTGCTGCCTTATTATTCTTACCTACACTAATCTTGCCTCTTTGCAACCTTGATACGCTATGTACTCTTCTTGACTAATTCCTCTTTCTAATGTTTGATCTCCAGCTTGCCTCATTTTCCAGCAGTTCTCAACTCGGAATCATAAAACTGGACCAAGTTGGGCCCAAACCACTCCTGCATTGGTGCAGCACCCTCTCCTCCCCCCCTCCCCCTCACCCCATCCCCCTCCCTCCCTCCCCTCCCCCTCTCCTCTCTTCCTTCCCCTCCCTCCCCCACTCCATCCCCCTCAACCCCCCTTATCCTCCCCCTCACCCCTCCCCCTCCCCCTCCCTCCCCTCCCTCCCCCTCCCCTCCCCTCCTTCCCCTCCCTCCCCCAATCCATCCCCCTCAACCCCCCCTTATCCTCCCTCATCCTTCCTCTCTCCCTCCCTCCCCCTCCCTCCCCAGGAGATAGATTTAAACTTTAAATTGGGAATAACTTAAAAAATATAACACCGATTTCAATGCAACTTCTTCCACTAGCACCAAAGGGACGACGGTGAGTAAGGTGGGCCTAAAATTGTTGCGCTATCGTGTACCGTTTTGGCTGTAGTTCAGGGACAAACAAACAAATAAACGAGAATTTTAGTATATAGATTAAGATATCAATCACCTCAGAACTTATCTTTGATTTTATCAAAGGTATTTATTTCACAAAATGCTGGAGTAACTCAGCAGGTCAGGCAGCATCTCAGGAGAGAAGGAATGGGTAACGTTTCGGGTCGAGACCCTTGTCCAGACTGATTTTATCAAAGCACATTCAGCCTCCTCTATTACATTCATTCTTTCTAAAATTGCAAAAGCAAATTCTATTCCTCTTTTGATGTCTTCTTTCAAACTTCTGACTCACTGACTCTAACCATAAGCACAAACATTTCTGGTGGTTTAGCTTAAACCTTGTGTCTGTGAGCTTTTTAATCGATTCTTTTTTCAAAAAAGCAGTGCTGTTCATTTCACTGGTGGAACGTGGAGCATCTTGGACAATACAGCTCACCCCCTCCATGACGCACTGATCAACAAAGGAGATCCTTTTTCCCTGTGGCTATAAAACTGTCCAACTCCTCCTCCTTCTGTCATGGGGTAGACTGACTCTTCTCCCCCAACTCCCCACCCCCCCTTCTCCCCTCTCCCCAATCTTTGCACATCCCCAAGCCTTTCCACTCCTCATTTTAATTTCATGTTTCATGTATCTTGTGTCTTATGACTGGTGGCAGACCAATTTCCTTCCTGGGATAAATAAAGTCCTGTCGTCTTGTGCCATAGGTAAAACCTATGTTTTACCTAAACATAGGTAAACATACATTTAGGTATAAGAAGATAACTGCAGATGCTGGTACAAATCAAAGGTATTTATTCACAAAATGCTGGAGTAACTCAGCGGGTCAGGCAGCATCTCGGGAGAGAAGGAATGGGTGACGTTTCGGGTCGAGACCCTTCTTCAGACTGATGTCAGGGGGGCGGGACAAAGGAAGGATATAGGTGGAGACAGGAAGATAGAGGGAGATCTGGGAAGGAGGAGGGGACGGGCGGGACAGAGGAACTATCTAAAGTTGGAGAAGTAGATGTTCATACCACTGGGCTGCAAACTGCCCAGGCGAAATATGAGGTGCTGTTCGTCCAATTTCCGGTGGGCCTCACTATGTCACTGGAGGAGGCCCTTGACAGAAAGGTCAGACTGGGAATGGGAGGGGGAGTTGAAGTGCTCAGCCACCGGGAGATCAGTTTGGTCAATGCGGACTGAACGCATACATTTAGGTATGTTGTACAACCTCAAAGTTAAATGATCATTTTCCCCTTCCTGTGAACAATATGATTTATTATTGCTTTTAAAAAAAAAGAATAAGTGCAACTGGGGGAGCAGAATTCATAGGAATATTACTGCAGGCAGCGTTGAGATATATAAATATTATTTTCCATGAACAAAACCAACGACGACAGCTGTTGCTATTCACACATGCATCTCTCCCACATTAGCAGTTCCTACCAGCCATTTGCTGGCCATCACATTGTAATAGCTGCCGCTACTTATGCACATCCTCCAAACAGGTGTTGCTTGCCTCTGCGGAATTCATAACAAGCAGGCGCAGTGATTATTATATTGGTACAATTCCTCACTTGCCCGTGAGGAAACAAAATGGCCGCAATTTAATCACAGAGTTCTTCGGAAAGAAAGAGAAAAAGACTTTTAGATCTTCACAGGAGACGAAAAACGCCATCTTTCATCTTGTACGGACGCAGGGAATGTAAAAACCGCACTTCTTTTGCAAACAAGATGTGACAATAAACTTTCTTCGCTACTCAACATTAAAATGTTAAAGACCATAAAACCTTAAGGAATAGGAGTAGGAGCCAAATCATCTGGCCTTAAAAGCCTGCTTCACGATACGATACGATACGATACGATACGACACGATACGATACGATACGATTCGATACGATACGGTACGATACGATACGATAGGATAGGATACGATACGATACGATACGATAGGATAGGATACGATACGATATGATACGATACGATATGATACAATACAATATGTTACGCTACGATACGATACGATACGATACGATACGATACAATACAATATGTTACGCTACGATACGATATGATATGATACGATACGATACGATATGTTATGCTACGATACGATACGATACGATACGATACGATACGATACAATTCGCTATGTTACGCTACGATACGATACGATAGAACTTTATTTATCCCAGGCGGGAAATTGATCTGCCGACAGTCACAAAAAACACGACAAGATACATGAAACATGAAATTAAAGTGATGAGTGGAAAGTCCAGGATTGGGGATGTACAAAGATTGGGAAGGGTGGGTAGGGGGGGGGGGGGGGGTGGAGGGGAGTTAGTCTGTCCCCCATGACAGAAGGGGGAGGAGTTGTACCGTTTGATAGCCACAGGGAAGAAGGATCTCCTGTGGCGTTCTGTGCTGTGGGACCAGTCCGTTGCTGAAGGTGCTCCTCAGGTTGACCAGCCTGTCATGGAGGGGGTGAGCTGTATTGTCCCAGATGCTCCGCAGTTTGAGGAGCATCCTCCCCTCCAAGGCCATTCATCGTGGTCCCGGGTGATCTTCTAACACAACACCTTTCTCAGACTTCTGGATTCACTTAACATTCAGGGATCTAACCTTCTCCGCTCTGAATGAATGCTCAGAATAATTCCTGAGATTCACAATGCTCTAAGTCAGACATTTTCTCCTCATTTCAGTCCCGACCAGCTGACCATTATACCGAGTCAAGTGGGAAGGAACTGCAGATGCTGGTTTAAACCGAAGATAGACACAAAAACCCGGTGACCTTTCGGGTCGAGATCCCTCTTCAGACTGGAGAAGGGTCTCAGCCCGAAACGTCACCTATTCCTTTCCTCCAGAGATGCTGCCTGACCCGCCGAGTTACTCCAGCTTTTTACGTCTATTTTCGTCATCCTGAGTCATCTGTGCCCCTTGGTTCTCTACTGGGGAAACATCTTCCTCCCATCATGTTGAAAGACTGGAGCGACTAGGCTTGTATACACAGGAATTTAGAAGGATGAGAGGGGATCTTATCGAAACATACAAGATTATTAAGGGGTTGGACACGTTAGAGGCAGGAAACATGTTCCCAATGTTGGGGGAGTCCAGAACCGGGGGCCACAGTTTAAGAATAAGGGGTAGGCCATTTAGAACGGAGATGAGGAAAAACCTTTTTCAGTCAGAGAGTTGTTAATCTGTGGAATTCTCTGCCTCAGAAGGCAGTGGAGGCCAGTTCTCTGAATGCATTCAAGAGAGAGCTAGATAGAGCTCTTAAGGATAGCGGAGTCAGGGGGTATGGGGAGAAGGCAGGAACGGGGTACTGATTGAGAATGATCAGCCATGATCACATTATATAATATAAGAAAATAACTGCAGATGCTGGTACAAATCGAAGGTATTTATTCACAAAATGCTGGAGTAACTCAGCAGGTCAGGCAGCATCTCAGGAGAGAAGGAATGGGTGACGTTTCGGGTCGGGACCCTTCTTCAGCATTGAATGGTGGTGCTGGCTCGAAGGGCCGAATGGCCTACTCCTGCACCTATTGCCTATTGTCTATTGTCGAAGTTAGTTAAGAATTTTTAAAGTGCGGTGACTTTGTTTCCGTTCTGCTGAACTCGAATGAATACAATCGCAGTTTGTCCAATCCCTCCCGCAAACCCTGCAACCTGCTTACCAAATCTTCACTTCACCCTCTCCACAGTCGATACGTCTGTTCTTCACTTAGGTTAGTTTAGTTTAGGTTAGTTTATTATGTTCATGTGCACTGTGGTACAGTTAAACGATTACTGTTGCATGCCACCCAGTCACCGTTATATTTTTGGATATCTTTCTACATCACCGTCTATATGTCTTGTTTCCCTTTCCCCTGACTCTCAGTCTGAGGAAGGGTCTCGATCTAAAACGTCACCTATTCCTTTTCGCCAGAGATGCTGTCTGTCCCGCTGAGTCCCGCTCCAGAACCAGGGGTCACAGTTCAAGATTAAGGGGTAGGCCGTTTAGGACTGAGATGAGGAAAAACCTTTTCACCCAGAGAGTTGTGAATCTGTGGAATTCTCTGCCACAGAAGGCAGTGGAGGCCAATTCACTGGATGTTTTCAAGAGAGAGCTAGATTTAGCTCTTAGGGCTAAAGGAAACAAAGGATATGGGAAAAAAAGCAGGAACGGGGTACTGATTTTAGATGATCAGCCATGATCATATTGAATGGAGTTGCTGGCTCGAAGGTCCGAATGGCCTAGTCCTGCATCTATTTTTCTATGTTTTTATGTTACTCCAGCTTTTTGTGTATATCTTCAGTTAATATCACTATCTGTAGTTCCTTTCTATACAGTAAAAAGAGCATACATGATTACAATCAAGCCATCCACAGTGTACAGATACAAGAGTATAGTGTTAATGCAAGATAAAGTCCAACAAAGCCCTGATTAATGATAGTTCGAAGATTCCAATGAGGTAGATGGGAGATAGACACAAAATGGTGGAATAACCCCGCGAGACAGGCAGCATCTCTGGAGAGAAGGAATGGGTAACGTTTCGTGTCGAGACCTTTCTTCTAGATGGGAGGGCAGGACCACTCTCTAGCTCAGCGTTTCTCAACTGGGGTTCCCCAGTGTGACAGGAGTGGCAGCAAATGAGGGGGGGGGGGGGCACTGCTGAGCCGTCCAGCTGCCGCTGCTGCTGAGCCATCGAGCTGAAACTTTAATAAATGCTTCCCACCCTCCCCGCTGGGTGGACCAGCGCCCGTCCCGGCATGCCCCTCGACTGACCTTCCTCCCATGGTGCAGCGCGGCGGCAGAGGGTCAAACAAGATGGCCGCGACTGCCGAGCTGCCGCTCAGGAGAGGTTTCCACCCAATGGGCCCACGGCTCGCTCTGGCTGATGCGATGGTCACCTGGGGCCGAGGTGAGTGGCTCCCTCTCCCCTTTCCTGTCCCCCCTCATTTATGAGAAGTTTGTGTTTATGTATGTATGTTTTTGTTAGTTTATGAAAAGTTTATGTGTTGTTTTTTCTCTCTCTCTCTCTCTCTCTCTCTCTCTCTCTCTCTCTCTCTCTCTCTCTCTCTCTCTCTCTCTCTCTCTCTCTCTCTCTCTCTCTCTCTCTCTCTCTCTCTCTCTCTCTCTCTCCCCTCTCTCTCTCTTCTCTCTCTCTCTCTCGTTCTCTCTCTCTCTCTCTCTCTCTCTCTCTCTCTCTCTCTCTCTCTCTCTCTCTCTCTCTCTCTCTCTCTCTCTCTCTCTCTCTCGTTAGTTCTGTTTGCATTTATTTGCTTCAGTTTTATTTGTTTAAGTGTTATTTATCAAGTTAATAAAGATATATTAATATTTTAAATGTAGTGTTTCGCTGAGACATTTAAATTATTTCACGGGGTCCTCAAGGGTAACAAAGGTTGAGAATTGCCGTTCTATCTGGTGAGAGGATGGTTCAGTTTCCTGATACCAGTTATATCAGGCTTAGCCACAAAGGCCAGAACTGCACACTATACTCTGGCTGGATGCTCACTAAGGCATTTTCAATTGCAAAGGATTTCTTTACTCAGATTCTGTGGTAATGAAGGCTTTTTTTTTGCATTCTACATCTGCCCTGTGGCCTTCAGCCACTTGTGTGTAAGATGCCTCACTCCCATTGAAATCAACACTAGCCAATCTCACACCATTTAAACAATACTCCGCTTTTCTGTTATATGTACCAAAGTGAATGACCTCACATTTCTCACATGATGTCTCAGCTGCCATGTTTCGCCCACTCAACAACCCACACCTCCTTGAAGCCATTCTTAGTCCCCCTCCATGAAATACAAGTCGACACAAGGAACTGCAGATGCTGAAATGCTCAGCAAAAAGCACAAAGTGCTGGAGTTACTCGGCGGGTCAGGCAGCAACTCTGGAGGCCATGGTTCTGTGACGTTTCGGATCAGGACCCTTCTTCAGACTTTAAACTAATGCTTGAACCTGCCTGATTTAGTTTAATCAGTGAACTTGGAAAAAGGCATTGATCTTAGCCAATTATTGATATAGGTGATTGATTGAGAATGATCAGCCATGATCACATTGAATGGCGGTGCTGGCAGGTGGGACTAGCATAGATGGGGCATCTTGGTTGGTATGGGCATGTTCGGCTGAAGGACCTGTTTTCATGCTGTATGACTCGATGTCTCTATATTAGTATATTAACCACATTTAAATGCAGTCTAATGATGTCCATCTGTCTTCTGTGAAGGAACCTTATGAAATACACTGGAATTTAGAAGGATGAGAATACACTGGAATTTAGAAGGATGAGAGGAGATTGTATCGAAACGTATAAGATTATTAAGGGGTTGGACATGTTAGAGGCAGGAAACATGTTCCCAATGTTGGGGGAGTCCAGAACAAGGGGCCACCGTTTAAGAATAAGGGGTAGGCTATTTAGAACTGAGAATGAGGGAAAACTTTTTCAGTCAGAGAGTTGTGAATCTGTGGAATTCTCTGCCTCAGAAGGCAGTGGAGGCCAATTCTCTGAATGTATTCAAGAGAGAGCTAGATAGAGCTCTTAAGGATAGCGGAGTCAGGGGGTATGGGGAGAAGGCAGGAACGGGGTACTGATTGAGAATGATCAGCCATGATCACATTGAATGGTGGTGCTGGCTCGAAGGGCCGAATAGCCTCCTCCTGCACCTATTGTCTATTGTCTATTGTCTATTGAAACACCTTTCAGAAATCCAAATTCAATGCATCCACTGGTTCTCCTAATCTATTCTGCCAGTGACATCCTCATATTCTAATTAAATATGATTTTCCTTTTGTAAATCCATGTTTGCTCTGCTTAATCCTGTTGTTCTTCTCAAGAGTCGAGAGAGTCAAGTGTTTAATTGTTATATAATCCAGCAACGAAATAATGAAACTCTTGCTGCAGCATAACGGCGGCTTGTGCAAAATGGCGGCGCTGCCATAGCAGCTGCGGCTTACCTGCGGTCCATTTGTCTTTGTGTTTTGTTGTTTTTTTGTCTTAATTGTAGTTGTGATGTGGTGTTTTTGTGTTTGTGTACTATGTGTGTATGTGGGGGGGAGGGGGGGAACTGTAAAATTGTAGATGTGTCCCTTCCGAACGGAGACCCGACCTTTGTTTTCTGGGCCGTGTCTCCGTTCCTGCTGCGGCCTACCATCGGCCCAACTCCTGGAGCTGGCTGCCTCCAGGGCTCTGGTTCGCAGAGCCCGCGGATCGGACTTACCATCAGCGGAGCCGGCCGTCTTCGG
Source organism: Rhinoraja longicauda (assembly GCF_053455715.1). NCBI lineage: Eukaryota > Metazoa > Chordata > Chondrichthyes > Rajiformes > Arhynchobatidae > Rhinoraja > Rhinoraja longicauda. Next base: position 9,364,538 of record NC_135955.1, read on the forward strand.
AGGCTGCGGGAGCGGCTGCGACTCGCCTTAGGCTCGGGCCGCGTGGATGCCGACATCGGAAGCTCCGGCAGCGGCAGCGTGTTTGCCCGCCCCGGATCGCGGGGCTTGGGTCGCGGACATTTCACCGTCCGGCGCGGCCTAAAATAGGCTGCGGGATTTTTCTCTGCTGGGCGGGGGCTACAATTTCGGGAGCCACGACCGCCCCGACGTGCAGCAACAGCGGCAGCGGCAGCGTGTTCGCCCGCCCCGGATCGGACTTATCATCGGCGGAGCCGGCCGTCTTCGGAGGTTGCGGGAGCGGCTGCGACTCGCCTTAGGCTCGGCCCACTGCGGACCGTCCGGCACGGCCTGCAACCACAACAACCTAACCGCGGGAGAGGACGGCAGGAGAAGGGAAAAATACATTATGGCCTTCCATCACAGTGAGGAGAGGACTGGAGGAGACTCACTGTGATGGATGTTTTCTTGATGGATGTTTCTTCTTTTGTGTGTTTTGGGGGTTGTGTAATTTTAATGCCTATTTTGATGCTTTTGTTGTTGGACTGTGGGTGACTGAATTTCGTCCAATTTGGATGACAATAAAGCTATCTTGAATCTTGAATCTTGAATCTTGAATCTTGAATCTTGAATCTTGAATCTTGAATCTTGAATCTTGAATCTTGAATCTTGAATCTTGAATCTTGAATCTTGAATAACAGGCCCATGAATGCAAAAACACAAAGATACATATATAATAATCATAATACAATCAACTAATAACTATACGCAGCGGTAGAGTTGCTGCTTTACAGCGAATGCAGCGCCGGAGACTCAGGTTCGATCCTGACTACGGGTGCTGCACTGTAAGGAGTTTGTACGTTCTCCCCGTGACCTGCGTGGGTTTTCTCCGAGATCTTCGGTTTCCTCCCACACTCCAAAGACGTACAGGTATGTAGGTTAATTGGCTGGGTAATGTAAAAATTGTCCCTAGTGGGTGTAGGATAGTGTTAATGTACGGGGAACATTTGGGCGGCACGGACTTGGTGGGCCGAAAAGGCCTGTTTCCGGCTGTATATATATGATATGATGATATGATGATATAATACTACGTAACCATAATAGTGTAAAACCAAAATCCATAGACACATTCTGGAGAGGCGTCTCGACCCAAAACATCACCCATTCCTTCAATCCAGAGATGCAGCCTGTCCCACTGAGTTACTCCAGCATTTTGTGTCTATCTTCCATAGAAGATGATTGGTGCTAAGTTTAAGGGCCTGTCTCAGTTACGCGATTTTTTAGCCTTTGACTGCTGGCGACTGTCAAAGTCGTAGCAGATCGCTAAAATTTTCTTTTACCCTACGACAATGACCACGACAATGCCGAGTCAGGTTGATACAAGTCACTTTTTTTGTGAAACTAGCACCTGGCTAAGAGATTACACCGTCTTCGGAAACATCGCAAAATCCCCACGCTTACCTGACCGTGAAACTGTCGCCTCCAATCTACCTGTCAAATGTCCTGACGGTAAATAAATTGGTTAAGCAAAACTATCTTCTGGTATCTTCAAATGCCTTTTCATAATTTAATATTACGTGCTTCTAACTGCATCTGCGACAACCTAGCAAACCTGGGGACAGCATGCGACAGCGCCCGGAATAAGCTACGATACCTGGCGACAAGCCAGCTGTCGCCGAGAAATTTCTATCTGGATTTTTTTTTCCGCGACGCGCCGAGATCCGCTACGATTCATTGACGACTCCTCACGATCATGCTCGCGACACCCCGGCAAACGTTTGGTGTCAGCCTAGTCGCCGGCAGTCGCCTTAAAATCGCCTAAGTGGGACAGGCCCTTAAGTTTTGTGTTGGTTTGTTGGTCTGTATGGTGGCCTTCTTTATCATAAGGACAAATTGAGTTGAATGCAATGATTAACTGATAGAAAATGGGAATTCATTAATATATATTTCTTTGCTTTTTAATTTTGCCTTAAAATTATAGTGACTGGTTATTTAGTACCAATTAATTGCTTGAAGCTGACAGAGAACACTGCATTGTTACATGACAGTAACCACCATCCTCTGTTTTCCCACCTTCTGTTTCCATTCGAAGGTATCACAAAATGCTGGAGTAACTCAGCAGGTCAGGCAGCATCTAGGAGAGAGGGAATGGGTGACGTTTCAGGTCGAGACCCTTCTTCAGACTGATGTCAAGGGGGGGCGGGACAAAGGAAGGATATAGGTGGCGACAGGAAGATGGTGGGAGAACTGAGAAGGGGGAGGGGAAGAGAGGGACAGAGGAACTATCTAAAGTTAGAGAAGTCAATGTTCATACCGCTGGGCTGTAAGCTGCCCAAGCGAAATATGAGGTGCTGTTCCTCCAATTTCCGGTGGGCCTCACTATGGCAATGGAGGAGGCCCATGACAGAAAGTTCAGACTGGGAGTGGGAGGGGGAGTTGGAGTGCTCAGCCACCGGGAGATCAGGTTGGTTAAGGCGGACTACTGAGCGACGGTGTTGAGCGAAACGATCGCCGAGCCTACGTTTGGTCTCGCCGTTGTAGAGAAGTTAACATCTGGAACAGCGGATACAATAGATGAGGTGGGAGGAGGTGCAGGTGAACCTCTGTCTCACCTGGAAAGACTGTTTGGGTCCTTGGATGGAGTCGAGTCGGAGGTAAAGGGACAGGTGTTGCATCTCCCGCGGTTGCAGGGGAAAGTGCCCGGAGCTGGGGTGGTTTGGGTAGGAAGGGACGAATGGACCAGGGAGTTACGTAGGGAACGGTCTCTGTGGAACGCAGAAGGGGGAGGGTATGCGAAGATGTGGCCAGTAGGGGGGTCCCGTTGGAGGTGACGGAAATGTTGGAGGATGATTTGTTGGATACGCTGGGTGATGGGGTGGAAGGTGAGAACGAGGGGGATTCTGTCCTTGTTACGAATGGGGGGAGGGGGAGCAAGAGCGGAGCTGCGGGATGTAGAGGTGGCCCTAGTGAGAGCCTCATCAATTTCCGTTCCCTTCTTTCTGACCTGCCGGTATTGTTAAGTGATCCCGCACCAAACAGTAAAAATAACTGGATCATTATGGTTGTGAAAATAATTAGTGGAAAGATTGTTCTGTTTTTAAAACATGGCACATTGATGGCTGCTTTTTTTTCCCCCAGATATCAAAGTCACCAAAGATCACACACATTGAAAATCCAGGATCATTTATGAGAATAATTTGGTATACAGCTGTCAGAACATCTAAAGCAATTATGACGGGAAAGATCCAATATGGCTCTTTGAAATAACATCTTACATAGGGTACCATATTTTTAGGACTACTCTCTTAGATGTCACACTAGCGAGCGTGAAAACTTTGGTGATATTTACACATCTAGGTGTAAGGTTTTATGTACATTTATCAAAGCACCGGATGTTTATTGAATAAAATGTAACATACAGGAGTTATTTTTAAAGAGATATAGCGCGGAAACAAGCCTGTTGGCCCACCGAGTCCACGCCGATCAGCGATCACCCCTACCCTAGTTCTATCCTACACACCAGGGGCAATTGACACAAGCCAGTTAACCTACAAACCTGCACGTTTTTGGAGTGTGGGAGGGAACTGGAGTTATAGAGTCATAGAGTGATACAGTGTGGAAACAGGCCCTTCGGCCCAACTTGTCCACAGCAGCCAACGTGTGCCAGCTACACTAAGTAGAAGTAGGAGAAACCGGAGAAGACCCAAATGGTCACAGGGAGATTTAGATTTTAGATTTAGATTTAGAGATACAGCGCGGAAACAGGCCCTTCGGCCCACCGAGTCCGCGCCGCCCAGCGATCCCCGCTCATTAACACTATCATACACACACTAGGGACAATTTTTGTTGTTGCATTTTACCCAGTCAATTAACCTACATACCTGTACGTCTTTGGAGTGTGGGAGGATACCGAAGATCTCGGAGAAAACCCACGCAGGTCACGGGGAGAACGTACAAAACTCCGTACAGACGGTGCCTGTAGTCAGGATCGAACCTGAGTCTCCGGCGCTGCATTCGCTGTAAGGCAGCAACTCTACCGCTGTGCCACCGTGCCGCCCTTAAAAACTCCATATGGATAAATGGGTCTCTGGCGCTGCAAGGCAGCAACTCTACCACCGCACCACTGTGCTTCCCTTAAAAGTAGATAAATACAGAGCAACAGGGGTGGCTGAAGTCAGATGAGGCGGAGGAGGACCATGCAGAGGGGAATCGTGGTGATGTACTTCACCAATGTGAGCTTTTGCCGCAGTACTGTTTGAGATTTAGTGTAGTGACACAGAGACACAACACAGAAACAGGCCCTTTCGGCCCACCGGGTCCGCGCCGACCAGCGATCCTATACCCACCAGGGTGAATTTTTTAAACATTTACCAAGCCAATTAACCTGCATACCCGTACGTCTTTGGAGTGTGGGAGGAAACCGAAGATCTCGGAGAAAACCCACGCAGGTCACGTGGAGAACGTATAAACTCCATACAGACAGTACCTGTAGTCGGGATCGAACCCGGGTCTCCGGCGCTGTATTCGCTGTAAGGTAGCAACTCTACCGCTGCGCCACCGTGCCACCCCTAGATGTCTTGGTTTTACCAAGGTGATCATTAAGAAGAAGTGTTGGTATCTGCATCAACACGTAAAGACCTGCAATATTGCACAGATGTCCCTAAATGGCATTTCAAAACTATCTTGCTCTTAACATATACACCAGGAAAAGATACAAATGCTGGAGTAACTCAACGAATCAGGGAGCATCTCTGGAGAAGGGAAGATCTCTGGAAAGCATCTTTGAAGAAGGGTCTCGACCCTTAAACTTCACCTATTCCTTTTCTCCAGAGATAGACAATAGACAATAGACAATAGGTGAAGGAATAGGCCATTCAGCCCTTCGAGCCAGCACCGCCATTCAATGTGATCTTGGCTGATCATTCTCAATCAATACCCCATTCCTGCCTTCTCCCCATACCCCCTCAATCCGCTATCCTTAAGAGCTCTATCCAGCTCTCTCTTGAAAGCATCCAACGAACTGGCCTCCACTGCCTTCTGAGGCAGAGAATTCCACACCTTCACCACTCTCTGACTGAAAAAGTTCTTCCTCATCTCCGTTCTAAATGGCCTGCCCCTTATTCTTAAACTGTGGCCCCTTGTTCTGGACTCCCCCAACAATGGGAACATGTTTCCTGCCTCTAATGTGTCCAATCCCCTAATTATCTTATATGTTTCAATAAGATCCCCCCTCATCCTTCTAAATTCCAGTGTATACAAGCCTAATTGCTCCAGCCTTTCAACATACGACAGTCCCGCCATTCCGGGAATTAACCTAGTGAACATACGCTGCACGCCCTCAATAGCAAGAATATTCTTCCTCAAATTTGGAGGCCAAAACTGCACACAGTACTCCAGGTGCGGTCTCACCAGGGCCCGGTACAACTGTAGAAGGACCTCTTTGCTCCTATACTCAACTCCTCTTGTTATGAAGACCAACATTCCATTGGCTTTCTTCACTGCCTGCTGTACCTGCATGTTTCCTTTCATTGACTGATGCACTAGGACACCCAGATCTCGTTGAACACCCCCTCTTCCTAACTTGACACCATTCAGATAATAATCTGCCTTTCTATTCTTACTTCCAAAGTGAATAACCTCACACTTATCTACATTAAACTGCATCTGCCATGTATCCGCCCACTCACACAACCTGTCCAAGTCACCCTGCAGCCTTATTGCATCTTCCTCACAATTCACACTGTCTGACCCATTGAGTTACTCCAGCTTTTTGTGGCTATCTTCGCACCTCTGGAGAACATGGATAGGTGATGTTTCAGGTCAGGACCCTTCGATTTGCCTCAACCCCATTGAGAACATTGGGCTTTGTCTAAAGAACTGATGCCCTACAATGTGCTGCAATGCTAAAAACTGCACTCTATATCTTCCCCTTTAGTCTGCCTATTGCACTTGAGTTTGAATTGATTGTATCTATGTATGGCACATCTAATCTGTTTGGATAACATGCAAAACGAAGCTTTTCCCTGTCCCTTGGTACATTGACAATAATAAGCCTGAACCCCAATCATTCCTATACAGCATTCCTTCCATCTCAGCTTGAATACCAATAATTCCCACAGTTTTTCCAATCTCTTGTCCATATCTCCACAATGCAATCATTTTCCTTTTTCCAATCGTTTGATTATTAGTTTTACTCTAACTAGACCCAGTAAGACATCCATACTCTTGAGTCAGGCAGCATCTCTGGAAAATAGGGATAGGTCAGACTGAAGAAGGGTCTCAACCTGAAACATAACCTACCCATGTTCTCAATTTAAAAGACATTCGGGCAGGTACTTGGATAGGAAAGATTTAGAAGGATGTGTGATGCATGCACTTGTGGGACTTAAGTGACACAGTGGTGCAGCGGTAGAGTTGCTGCCTTACAGCACTTGCAGCGCCGGAGACCCAGGTTCGATCCCGACTACGGGTGCTGTCTGTACAGAGTTTGTACGTTCTCCCCGTGACCACGTGGGTTTTCTCCGAGATCTTCGATTTCCTCCGACACTCCAAAGACGTGCAGGTTTGTAGGTTAATTGACTTGGTGTATGTGTAAATTGTCCCTAGTGTGTGTAGGACAGTGTTAACGTGTGGGGGTTGATCGTTGGTCGGTGCGGACTCGATGGGCCGAAGAGCCTGTTTTCGCGCTGTATCTCTAAACTAAACTAAACTAAGCTAGTGTAGAAGGGGCAATTTGGCCGGCATGGAGAAGTTGGGCTGAAGGGCCTGCTTCCGTGCTGTATGACCCCATGACTCTATTCTCTTTAACACACAGGGTAGAATGTGTGTGGGACAAGCTGCTGGGCGGGGCAGTTGAGGCGGGTACTATCACAGCGTGTAAGAAACATTTGCGCGGGCACGTAGATAGGACAGGTTTAGAGGGATATGGGTGGGCAGCAGGCAGGTGGGACTAGCGTAGATGGTGCATGTTGGTCGGCGTGGGCAAGTTGGGCTGTTTTCATGCCGTATGGTCCTATGAAAGACGTGCTGTGGGCCATTACGTTCAAGCTCATTGTCAGACTCCCCAGTCCACCAACCAAAATACTTGGTGTCCTTGAGGTCAGTGGCTGAATTCTGTCAGCAGAGCTGCTAATGACTCGTTGAGGAAAAGAGAAGGGAATACACCGGGCAACTCAAGGCCGGTCAATCTGACACCAGTCATGGGGAGGCCGATTGGGGAGAATAAGCTGGGCATACTATTCAGCGGACCACAACTTGATGTTTCCTCAATGAACTTTTCAAGGAGTATTTGATAAAGCACCACATAATAGACTTATTAGCGATGCAAAAGCCCGCGGGATTAAAAGGTCTGTGGCAGTGTGGAAACAGAATTGGCTTCGGGACAGAAACCCGAGTGAAGTGGAAAATGATTGTCTTTTTTTAAAGATGGGAAGAAATTATGCAGAAGTAGTTAGGGCCAGCTGATGTCAGCGAATGCTGATTACAGGCATGTCCGCTTCTCTTAAAGGACAAAAAGCTTTGTGGCTGTGAGCAGAGGTGCAAGATCTATCACAGTGCAAGAATATAACTACAGATGCTGGTACAAATCGAAGGTATTTATTCACAAAATGCTGGAGTAACTCAGCAGGTCAGGCAGCATCTCAGGAGAGAAGGAATGGGTGACGTTTCGGGTCGAGACCCTTCTTCAGACTGATGTCAGGGGGGGCGGGACAAAGGAAGGATATAGGTGGAGACAGGAAGAAAGAGGGAGATCTGGGAAGGGGGAGGTGAAGAGAGGGGCAGAGGAACTATCTAAAGTTGGAGAAGTCGATGTTCATACCGCTGGGCTGCAAACTGCCCAGGCGAAATATGAGGTGCTGTTCCTCCAATTTCCGGTGGGCCTCACTATGGCACTGGAGGAGGCCCATGACAGAAAGGTCAGACTGGGAATGGGAGGGGGAGTTGAAGTGCTCGGCCACCGGGAGATCATTTTCGCCAACGCGGACCGAGCGCAGGTGTTGAGCGAAGCGATCGCCGAGCCTGCGCTTGGTTTCGCCGATGTAAATAAGTTGACATCTCGAGCAGCGGATGCAATAGATGAAGTTGGAGGAGGTGCAGGTGAACCTCTGTCAGATCTATCACAGGCTCTGGGTGCTGAGACAGGGCATGGAGAAGGATGAGCTCCAGTTCAGTGGCAAAACTCCGTATATACTTTGCTCTTGATTTTTCTCTACCTCGCTGGATGCAGAAACCTCGTTAAAATTGGGCGCGCAATTGGGCTCTCACCACTTTCCACTAGGTTTAATCCTGTTACAGAAGATGTACATCCAGCAGTTTCACTTAAATGTGGGCAGTATGCACTTATTCTATTTACGCCTCCTCGCGCTGCCTCGGCAAGGCCAGCAGCATAATCAAGGACGAGTCGCACCCTGGCCACTCCCTCTTCTCCCCTCTCCCATAAGGCAAAAGGTACAGAAGTGTGAAAACGCACACCTCCAGATTCAGGGACAGTTGCTTCCCACCTGTTATCAAGTCAAGTCAATTTTATTTGTATAGCACATTTAACATGGTCCACTAACACTGCTGCGCTGGTCAAGAAGGCACAGCAAAGACTGTTCTACCTAAGAACACTGAAAAAGTCTGGTCTACCCCAACAGCTGCTGACGACCTTCTACCGCTGCACCATAGAGAGCATCCTAACACATGGCATCCCTGTGTGGTACCTCAGCTGCACGGAGGCAGAAAGGAAAGCTCTACAGCGGGTAGTCCATAGAGCTCAGAGGACCATCGGAACTCAGCTACCAGCCTTGGAGGGCATCTACAACACACGATGTCTCAGAAAAGCCACCAGCATCCACAAAGACTCTTCACACCCCTGCAACAGTCTGTTCGAACTCCTTCCATCGGGCAGACGATACAAGGCCTTCTACGCCCGCACCTCCAGACTCAGGAACAGCTTCATCCCCAGGGCCATAGTGCTATGAACCAGTCCTGCTGAGCCGGATGGTCACATCGCACAGTGATCCGGCACAGATCTACTTGCACTTTATTCTGTTTTAAAACTGTTACAATTGTTTCGTTGGGATGCTGTTGTCTAAATTAATTAAATTATTGCATCGTATGGGAGGCGCATTCCCAATCTCGTTGTACCCCTGGGTACAATGACAATAAAGATATATTGTATTGTATTGTAAAAACAACCCACGTTGACCAAAGTGCTGTATATCAGTTCAGGTACTAAGAACGGAGGTACAACTAATGGGCAACTGTATCATCCCACCACAACCAGAGAGCAGTGCTGAACTACCTACCTTGTTGGTGACCCTCGGACTGTCCTTGATGGGACTTTACTGACTTTACTTTGCACTTTGACGTTATTCCCTTACGATGTAGCGATACACTGTAAATGGCTCGATTGTAATCACATATTGTCTTTCTGCTGACTGGGTAGCACGCAACAAAAGCGTTTCGCTGTACCTCGGTATACATGACAATAAACTAAGCCAAGCTAAACTCCATTTTCTAACAGGCCCTCCAAACTTGCAGAACACAGTGGACATCTGAGACTGCAAACCACAGTAAATAGAACTACCTTCAAATGTTCATCACTGACTGTCAGCCACAATACTCAGCTACTTTTAGTGCTCTCAGAAATCCTCTTTGGCAGCTAAATTGATGTGTCCATCCCCCTTGTGATGAGTATGTGAGATTATGATTAGTTGATGCATCCATCATGTTGGGCCTGATTGATTGCATGATTTTGAATTTGCAGTAATATTTGCGAATTATCCACAGATCTGCAGATGCTATTATCAGGCAGCTGAACCATCCTGTCAACAACTAGAGAGCGGTCCTGAGCTACTATCTACATCATCGGAGACCCTCGGACAGTCTGTATTTCGGACTTTACTGGACTTTATACTTCACCAAACATTATTCCCTTTTTTTGTGTATCTGTACACTGTGAATGGCTCGACTGTAATCGTGTATAATCTTTCCGCTGACTGGAGTACTGTGTGCAGTTTTGGTCTCCAAATTTGAGGAAGGATATTCTTGCTATTGAGGGCGTGCAGCGTAGGTTTACTAGGTTAATTCCCGGAATGGCGGGACTGTCATATGTTGAAAGACTGGAGTGACTAGGCTTGTATACACTGGAATTTAGAAGGATGAGAGGAGATCTTATCGAAACGTATAAGATTATTAAGGGATTGGACACGTTAGAGGCAGGAAACATGTTCCCAATGTTGGGAGAGTCCAGAACAAGGGGCCACAGTTTAAGAATAAGGGGTAGGCCATTTAGAACTGAGATGAGGAAAAACTTTTTCAGTCAGAGAGTTGTGAATCTGTGGAATTCTCTGCCTCAGAGGGCAGTGGAGGCCAATTCTCTGAATGCATTCAAGAGAGAGCTAGGTAGAGCTCTTAAGGATAGCGGAGTCAGGGGGTATGGGGAGAAGGGAGGAACAGGGTACTGATTGAGAATGACCAGCCATGATCACATTGAATGGCGGTGCTGGCTCGAAAGGCCGAATGGCCTCCTCCTGCACCTATTGTCTATTGTCTATTGTCTATTAGCACGCGACAAAAGCTTTTCACTGCACCTCGGCACAAGTGACAACAAACGAAACTAAGCTAAATCATCTTTCAAACGGCAATGTTTAACAGAGGGTCAGTAACCAAATAGACACAAAGTGCTGGATTGATTCAGTGGGTCAGGCAGCGTCTCTGGAGCGTAAGGAAAGGTGAAGTTTCGGGTTGGGACTCTTCTTCAGACTAAAAGTAGGAGGTGGGGGTGGGGTTGTTGGGGGGTGGGGGGGACGATGAAGAACTGGAAGCCACACGCAAATTGGATGAACAGTACCCCATGTTTCGCTTGGGTAGCTTACAACCCAGAGGTATGAATTCTCTAATTTTAAGTAACTTCCACTTACACTCCCCTCCCCTGCCCCCTGTCCCTCTTCCTCCACTCCACGCTGGTCGTTTAGCCAGTCCCACAGTTCGCCACATTGTATGCTTGTTGAGTTGACCCCATCCCGAGCCAACAGTGGGTTTACCAGGCCCCGCCCTGCCTCAGGTCATTTGTTGCCGGACCTGCTTAGTCCTGGACTTTTCTTGCCTCCAGCTCTTCCCCACCCGAAATGTCACCTACCCCTTTTCTCTGGAGATGCTGCCTGACCCGCTGAGTTACTCCAGCACTTTGTGTCTATCTTTGGTATAATCCAGCATCTGCAGTTCTTTCTTTTTCATCATATCAACTTGAATTTTTAGATTTAGATTTTGTTTTTAGATTTAGAGATACAGCGCAGAAACAGGCCATTCGGCCCACCGGGTCCGCGCCGCCCAGCGATCCCCGCACACTAACACCCACTAGGGACAATTTTTACATTTGCCCAGCCAATTAACCTACATATCTGTACGTCTTTGGAGTTTGGGAAGAAAACGAAGATCTCGGAGAAAACCCACGCAGGTCACGGGGAGAACGTACAAACTCCTTACAGACGGCGCCCGTAGTCAGGATCGAACCTGAGTCTCCGGCGCTGCATCCGCTGTAAGGCAGCAACTCTACCGCTGCGCCACCGTGCCGCCAAGGCAGGTAATACTCCGCAGATGATGCCAGCAATGACTGAACATCCTTTATTGGAATCTACTAGAGAGCTATCCTCGTCTTAAGTTCATACGTTCATACGTCATCGGAGCAGATTTAGGCCATTCGGCCCATCAAGTCCACTCCGCCATTCAATCGTGGCTGATCTATCTTTCCATCTCAACCCCATTCTCCTGTCTTCTCCCCATAACCTTCGACACCCTTACTAATCACCCTTACACTAGGGCCGAGAGGGCAGGATTAAGTCCGGAGTTCCAGGGTTTTGCCACAGTGAAAATGGACAATAGATGTCGTAGGCAGCGGATAATGTGTGACCCAGAGGGGAACTTGTTGGTGGCGGTGTTCCGTCTGTGGGTGCCCTGCTCCCTCAGTGGGGGAGGTTGTGGCTCTCTCAGTTTGCCAGATTGCACCTTGTTGATGCTACAGACTGCAGCTTTAAGGGCCTGTCCCACTTAGGCGATCTTTTCGGCGACTGCCGGCGACTGTCAAAGTCGTAGCAGATCGCCGAACTTTTCTTTTACCCGACGACAATGACCACGACAATGCCGAGTCAGGTCGAGATTACAGCGTCTTCTGAAACATCGCGAAAATTCCCACGCTGTCAATGCTTCTCCGGCGTCCTAATTTTCGCTGAAATCACTGACAAGTCGGTAAGTCCTTGAGAGTTTTGAACTATAACACCTTGTACGGGTTACTTAAAAACCAAGCTTCACTGTAACAAGGAATAAACTGGATTTACTTCCAGTTTACAAATAGCTGTATTAAAAGAAATAATTTTAAAAGTGGTTCAGTGGATTTTTGTGAAAAGTGCGTGGGCATTCTTTGAAAATGTACGGGAGATGCATATCTGGTTTCTGGGTTGCATATCTTGGTTGGGAGCCCACTTTAAATGTAATGGCTGATGGCCAAAAACATCGCGAAAATTCCCACGCTTACCTGACCGTCAAACTGTCGCCTCCAATCTACCTGTCAAATGTCCTGACGGTAAATAAATTGGTTAAACACAAGCATTTTATGGTATTTTGAAATGACTTTACTTATTTTAATATTACGTGCTTCTAAATGCATCTTAAGAGAACCTAGCAAACCTGGGGACAGCATGTGACAGCGCCCGCAATAAGCAACGATACCTGGCGACAAGCCAGCCGTCGCCGAGAGATTTCAAACCGTTTGATTTCTCAGCGACGCGCCGAGATCCACTACGATCTTTGGAAGACTCCTCACGATCATGCCCGCGACACCCTGGCGAAAGTTCGGTGACAGCCTAAACGCCGGCAGTGGCCTTAAAATCGCCTAAGTGGGACAGGCCCTTGAGTTCACCCCAAATAGCAGAGGGGAAATATCAAAGGCTGGAGGAGATCAAACTTTAAAGGAGATGTGTGGGGCAGGTTTTATTACTCAGGGTTGTGGGTACCCAGAACAGGCAGCCAGGGGTGGTGGTGGAGGCAGATACGATAGTGGGATTTAGAAGATTGAGGGGGGATCTTATAGAAACTTATGAAATTCTTAAGGGGTTGAACAGGCTAGATGCAGGAAAATTGTTCCCGATGTTGGGGAAGTCCAGAACAAGGGGTCACAGTTTAAGGATAAGGGGGAAGTCTTTTAGGACCGAGATGAGAAAGTTTTTTTTCACACAGAGTGGTGAATCTGTGGAATTCTCTGCCACAGAAGGTAGTTGAGGCCAGTTCATTGGCTATATTTAAGAGGGAGTTAGTTGTGGCCCTTGTGGCTAAAGGGATCAGGGGGTATGGAGAGAAGGCAGGTACGGGATACTGAGTTGGATGATCAGCCATGATCATATTGAATGGCGGTGCAGGCTCAAAGGGCCGAATGGCCTACTCCTGCACCTTTTTTCTATGTTTCTATTTAAGAGGCTTTAAGATTGGCACATCTTCGGTATAAACTATCATCTGTAGTTCCTTTGGTTCGAATGGAGGGATATAATCTTTTGCAGGCAGATGAGATTAGTTCATCTTGGCAGCATGCACAGCAGAGTCATTTTGTGCTGGAGGACAAGTTCCTACGCTGTACTGCTCTATGTTGTATGTTCTGTGGTCTATCCAGCTTGGTGCTCAGATCTGAATTTTCCCTCTTTACATGGTAGTCCAGGTTACTTTCTAACCTGATGAGACATATTTTTCTAAACAGGTTTTCCACATAAGCTCATAAGTAATTTGAGCAGAATTAGGCCCAGCAAGTCTACTCCGCCATTCAATCATGGCTGATCTATCTCACCCTCTCAACCCCATTCTGCCTTCTCCCCATAACCCCTGACACCAGAACTAATCAAGAATCTATCTGTCTCTGTCTTTGACTTGGCCTCCACAGCCTTCTGTGGCAGTGAACTCCACAGGCTCACCACCCTCTGACAAAAGAAATTCCTCCTCATCTCCTCCCTAGAGGAACGTCCTTTAGTTCTGAGGCGATGATCTCTGGTCCTAGACTCTCCCACTAGTGGAAACATCCTCTCCCCATCCACTCTATCCAAGCCTTTCACTATTTGGTACGTTTCAATGAGGTCCCCCCCCTTATTCTTCCAACCTCCAGCAAGCACAGGCCCAGTGTATGGCAAACGCTCATCATCAGGGATGCATCGAGTGGAAAGTTTCAGGAGCATGCCTGCCCACGTTAATGACATTCAGCGTCCGTTTTATGGTCTGGTCGGGGACGAACAAATAACTGTGAATTATGAACCCTTTTGCCTTGGGTGATGTTTTCACCAATGATGCTATTGAGTCCATCTTAAACAGGAATATTGAGTGGCTGCTTAAAAAAAGAAGAAGAAAATTGCTTATTAAAATTCAATTGTGGCTACAATGCATAATCTCGAATGAGCGTGAAGCGCGATTGAAGAATGGCTGACAATGAATTAATATTTGGACAGAAAAGCTGTTAACCCTGCTTCCAATTTATTGAAACCTCATCCTCAAGGTCATACATAGGGCATCGAGTGTACAGGTATAGTTGATTAAAAAGAGATTCACCCCTTGGGCGATTGTTTTAATTGGTGCTTTAGTCGAGTAATGCCTCTTTATTGTAATTATATAAATTTTGTCAGCACCCAGCAACGCCTCTTGCCAACATATTATAGACAATAGACAATAGACAATAGGTGCAGGAGTAGGCCATTCGGCCCTTCGAGCCAGCACCGCCATTCAATGTGATCATGGCTGATCATTCTCAATCAGTACCCCGTTCCTGCCTTCTCCCCATACCCACTGACTCCGCTATCCTTAAGAGCTCTATCTAGCACTCTCTTGAAGGCATCCAGAGAATCGGCCTCCACTTCCTTCTGAGGCAGAGAATTCCACAGATTTACAACTCTCTGACGATACGTCACAGTCTCAGTCAATAAAGCCAATAATTCAATGGTGCTTTTTTTGTCACGATGGTAAACTACACAGTGAAATTCTTTTTGCATATTTACGCTTGCAGGCGCCACCGTGTGTAGAAGCCATTTGTGGTCTGCCCCCCCCCCCCCCCCCCCCCCCCGCGTTCGGTCTGCTGGAGCGGCTCCCGGTCCAGGTAAACACCAGGCTGCCGCAGAACCTCCCTCTGTCGTCTCCGACCGAATCGTCCCGCGAACCGACGTCCCGCTCCTCGCGCCGCCATCTTTGCGTCCCGGGGGCGCCTCCTGCAGCCAACATTGAAAGCGCTGGAGGCAACCCCCCCGGGTTCGCCCTCCTACTGGCTCCTGCTCTTCACCGTTGCCTCCGACCCACTTCAGCAGCCTTTCCTGCTACCTTCAGGAATCTGTGATCATTCATTCTAAACATTCTTCCCAAACATTCTTCTAAAGATAGACCCAAAAAGCTGGAGTGACCCAGCGGGACAGGCAGCATCTCTGGAGAAAAGGAATGGGTGACGTTTCGGGTCGAGACCCTTAAAAAGGAATGGGTGACGTTTCGGGTCAAGACCCTTAAAAAGGAATGGGTGACATTTCGGGTCGAGACCCTTAAGAAACTGTCTTCCTGATTACATATTATCTTTGTGTGCTTCGATGTCAGCTTCCCCTAGCTAACAATGATCTATTCTACATTTTCCTTGGGCTTCGTCCCCTTTGATGTCTCGTTTTCACATCTTACTCTGCCATATCTCTTGTGTCTCCCTCTCCCCTGACTCTTCGTCTGAAGAAGGGTCTCGACCCGAAACGTCACCCATTCCTTCTCTCCAGAGATGCTGCCTGTCCCGCTGAGTTACTCCAGCATTTTGTGTCTACCTTCAGTTTAAACCAGCATCTGTACTTCCTTCCTACACATCATTCATTCTAAGACATCTGGGTGTCCTAGTGCATCAGTCACTGAAAGGAAGCATGCAGGTACAGCAGGCAGTGAAGAAAGCCATTGGAATGTTGGCCTTCATAACAAGAGGAGTTGAGTATAGGAGCAAAGAGGTCCTTCTGCAGTTGTACAGGGCCCTAGTGAGACCGCACCTGGAGTACTGTGTGCAGTTTTGGTCTCCAAATTTGAGGAAGGATATTCTTGCTATTGAGGGCGTGCAGCATAGGTTTACTAGGTTAATTCCCGGAATGGCGGGACTTTCATATGTTGAAAGACTGGAGCGACTAGGCTTGTATACACTGGAATTTAGAAGGATGAGAGGAGATCTTATCGAAACGTATAAGATTATTAAGGGGTTGGACACGTTAGAGGCAGGAAACGTTCCCAATGTTGGGGGAGTCCAGAACAAGGGGCCACAGTTTAAGAATAAGGGGTAGGCCATTTAGAACTGAGATGAGGAAAAACTTTTTCAGTCAGAGAGTTGTGAATCTGTGGAATTCTCTGCCTCAGAAGACAGTGGAGGCCAATTCTCTGAATGCATTCAAGAGAGAGCTGGATAGAGCTCTTAAGGATAGCGGAGTCAGGGGGTATGGGGAGAAGGCAGGAATGGGGTACTGATTGAGAATGATCAGCCATGATCCGACATTGAATGGCGGTGCTGGCTCGAAGGGCCGAATGGCCTCCTCCTGCACCTATTGTCTATTGTCTATTAACCCATTGTCCCTCTATACTGTCCAGTACTCATCTATTTGGTGAGCATTCCTCGCATCATGTAGCAACAAGATGTCCTCTACCTAATACGTTTGCAATTAGTCACTGACATAATTAACATTGTCTCAACAAAAATCCTGTCTACGGATTTTAAATTGTTTAAAATAATTTCTTCTTTAGCAAAATGCTATTGCGTGAGGTTGAAAGACTACAGTAATCTTAAGGGGTGACACAAAGAAGATATTCTTCCCTCTCTCTTTAGCTGTCTGTGTTATATGTTATGCCATATGTATACATTGTCTTTATCTGTGCGGGCAAGGAACAAGTTTCACATTGGACTCTCCCCTCTGTCCCGAAGAACATCTCCAAATAAACATATACATGTCCTTTTATGACCCTTGGACTATCCTTGAATGGACTTTGCTGGCTTTACATTGCACTAAACATTGTTATCATGTATCTATACACTGTAAATGGCTCGATTGTAATCATGTTTTGTCTTTCCGCTGACTGCTTAGCACGCAGCAAAAGCCTTTCACTGCATCCGGTACATGTGACAATAAACTAAAATGAACTAAACTCTACTGTAAAAAAACCCATCACACCTTAATAAATGCAGAACAATGTTTAACCGCCTATAAGGAGATATTAGTTATCAAATATTTCCATTGAATACATTGATATTTACAGACTCATAGAGTCAGAGAGTGTCATAATGTGGAAACAGGCTCTGTGGCCTAACTTGCCCACACCGACAAACGTGTCCCATCTGCACTAGTCCCACCTGCCTGCGTTTGGCCCATGTCCCTCTAAACCTATCCAGCCATGTACCTGTCTAAGCGCTGTGATAAGTTAAACATTGCGATAAGTTTGACTTCCTTAAAAGTTGGATGCGAGTTGTGTTCATATTTAGTTCAGCCTGCTGGGATGAAATCCTCTTCATTCACTTCCCCACTCTTTAACACTCCCTCCGTCTTGGCCATAACCTTGCTTCGAACCTCAGCTGGATGCCCGGAGGAATTAGATCACATTGCCAAACTAATCATCAATTGACATCCACCGTACAATTTCAGTCGAACGAAGTGACGGGTAGTAGAGATGGAAAGTGGAGGCCCAGGGCAGTTGGAGTTATCTGCTGAAATTGGCATTGAAAGACAAGGAGAAGTAAGTGATAATTACCACCCTCGGCCACAGTAAGATGCTGCAGATGTTCTACCAGTCGGTGGTAGCCAGTGCCATCTTCTTCGCTGTTGTGTGCTGGGGCAGCAGGGCGAAGGCCGCGGATGCCAACAGGATCAACAAACTCATCAGGAAGGCTGGCTCTGTCCTGGGAGTGGAGTTGGATTCATGGGAGGCGGTCTTGGAGGGGAGGATGCTCCTCAAACTGCGAAGCATCCTGGACAATACAGCTCGCCCCCTCCATGACAAACTGGTCAACCTGAGAAGCACCTTCAGCAACAGACTGGTCCCACCAAGATGCAGCACAGAACGCCACAGGAGATCCTTCTTCCCTGTGGCTATCAAACTATACAACACCTCCCCCTTCTGTCGTCGGGTAGATTGACCCCCCCCCCCCCTCCCCTCAGTGTCCAATCTTTGCCCATCCCCAATCCTTTTCATCACTTTAATTTCACGTTTCATGTATCTTGTTGTGTTTTATGGCTGTCAGCAGACAAATTTCACTCCTGGGGTAAATAAAGCTCTATCGTATCATATCGTATCATTTACTCCTCAGAGGTTGTTTGGTCTGTCCTCTCTCTACTGGCAGTGACAAGGAGAAGGTTGGGGATTATTATACTCCTATGGGGGACAAACAAAATTCCAGGGAGCTTCAGCTGGGAGAACAGCGGAAATTGTAGCAATGTAGCAGATATTTGAGATTTAGATTTAAAGTTACAGCGTAGAAACAGGCCCTTCGGCCCACCGGGTCCGCGCCGCCCAGCGATCCCCGCACACTAACACTATCCTACACACACAAGGGACAATTTTTACATTTGCCCAGCCAATTAACCTACATACCTGAACGTCTTTGGAGTGTGGGAGGAAACCGAAGATCTCGGAGAAAACCCACGCAGGTCACGGGGAGAGCGTACAAACTCCGTACAGACGGCGCCCGTAGTCGGGATCGAACCTGGGTCTCCGGCGCTGCATTCGCTGTAAGGCAGCAACTCTACCGCTGCGCCACCGTGCCGTTGAGGTGGGAACGTTGTAGCCCAATTTACCGCTGCTTTTCTGCAGATCCTTTGGTCCAGAAACCTCAGCATGATAGCAACAGAAGGGGAAAAGCATGATGAGCAGGAAACCAATTACACAAATAGTGGTGGATGCCCTGATTGTGCTTCCAGGGATGGTGGTGGAAGCAGATATAATAGTGTTGTTTACGGGGCTTTTAGATAGGGACATTGAAGGATGCGGGTTAGGTACAGGCAGAGGAGATTAGTTCATTAGTTCATAAGGTCATAAGGTTATACGTGATAGGAGCAGAATTAGGCCATTCGGCCCATCAGGTCTACTCCGCCATTCCAACCATGGCTGATCTATCTCTCCCTGCTAACCCCATTCCCCTGCCGTCTACCAATAACCCCCGACACTTGGCATCATGTGAGGCATGGACGTTGTGGGCTGAAAGGCCTGTTCCTGTGCTGTTCCATGTAAAAGTGAAGAGGAGAGGTCACCGTGCTGGTAGTTTGGGTATAATGGAGAGAAGCTCCTGAGGAACCTTCCCTGTCATCTGCCTTGCATTAGCCAGGGAGCAAGTTCCTCAGTGAAGTAATGGAAGAGGATTAGAAAAAGGCGTCTGGCATGGAGAGGCACACAATCTAATAAACGGAGGTTTAGTGGAAAGCCCGATTCCTTCAAATGATTTCGCAGAAAAGAAAAGGCCTTTGATCACAAGGATTGCAAATTTAATTTTTGGCAATGTTTGCAATCTAATAGACTGAATGATGGCATGTGGGATTGTTCTGTAATATGCAGGCAAGGCACAGAATCTGCAAAAGGTTGAGCTTTTTGAGAGGCACCTGTCGATCAGCTGTGGGGCTGGAAGCGCAGAAGGACCGGCATTGTTTGGTTCCCTCAGCATTTATTAAGTGATAGCTCCCACCTCTCAAGTGTTGACAATGATGCCTCTTTTGCTCTAGTTCCTCCCCTTCAAGTCTCTATTAAAGCAAGGCAAGGCATTGAAGACAAGGCAAGGCATTGAAGGCAAGGCAAGACATTTGAAGGCTAAGGCAAGGCATTGAAGGCAAGGCATTGAAGAATATCAATAGTCAATAGTTGTTTATTTGTTACATACACATAAATGTGTAGTGAAATGAAACATTACCCGCAGTTGAACAATAAGACCAATAAGAATAATCAATAAAAATGCAATAACACATACAATCACAAACTAACACCAAACAAAAAGAAACATCCATCACAGTGAGTCTCCTCCAGTCCCTCCTCACTGTGATGGAAGGCCACAATGTATTTTCTCTTCCCCTGCCGTCTTGTCCCGCGGTCAGGCTGTTGTCGTTGCCACGTCGGGGCGGTCGGGGCTCCCGACATTGAAGCCCCCGCTGGGCGGTGAAAATCCACGCGGCCTGTTCCATGGATAGATATGGATTGAAGGCAAGGCAAGGCATTTAAGACAAGGCAAGGCTAGGCATTGAAGTCAAGGCAAGGCATTGAAGGGCAAGGCAAGGCAATGAAGGCAAGGGAAGGCAAGGCATTGAAGGCAAGGCAAGGCATTGAAAAGGAATTGAAGACAAGGCAAGGCATTGAAGACAAGGGATTGAAGGCAATGCAAGGCATTTAAGACAAGGCAAGGTATTGAAGACTATGGATTGAAGGCAAGGCAAGGCATTTAAGACAAGGCAAGGCAAGGCATTGAAGGGCAAGGCAAGGCAATGAAGGTAAGGCAAGACATTTAAGACAAGGCATTCAATGCCTTGTCTTGCCTTGCCTTCAATCAAAAGGGATTGAAGGCAAGGCATTTAAGGCAAGGCAAGGCATTGAAGACAAGGCTTTGAAGGCAAGGTATTGGGTTTAGTGGAAGGTGTGGTAATATTATCTCCTGGTGTTGGTATTGGTTTATTGTTGTCGCCTGTGCCGAGATACAGTGAGACACCAGACCGTAGTCATTGAGGCACATTGCCTTGCTTTACTTTGGCACTGGGATGATCGTGGTCTTAAAGCAGGTGGGAAATGCAGAAAAGAGTAGGAAGAGGTCAAACATATCCACAGGTATTCCTGCCAGCTGGTCCATGGAGAGTCTGAGGATGCGGCCAAGGAATTCATCCGGGGTGGTTGTTTTCCAAAGGTTCAACAACAGGAAGGCCAACCTCACATCTACGACAGTGACCACAGGTGCAACTACACCCAGGACTGTCATAAGGTCATGTAATAGCAGCAGAATTAGGCCATTCAGCCCATCAAGTCTACTCCGCCATTCAATCATGGCTGACCTATCTTTCCCTCCTAACCCTATTCTCCTGCCTTCTCCTCATAACCTCTGGCACACGTGCGAATCTATCTATCCCTGCCTTAAAAATATCCACTGACTTTGCCTCCACAGCCTTCTGTGGCAAAGAATTCCATAGATTCGCCACCCTGACTGAAGAAATTCTCCCTCATCTCCTTCCTAAAAGTGCGTCCTTTAGTTCTGAGGCTATGACCTCTAATCCTAGACTCTCCCACTAGTGGAACTATTCTCTCCACACTCACCCTATCCAAGCCTTTCATTATTCAAGATGGGTGGCATCATTCCACCGACCTTCTGTTCAAACCGAGCATAGAATTAATTGAGTGCACAGAAGAGGGATGTCAACCATTCTGCCCGACTTCTCTTTGTAGCCCATGAAAGCATGCAAGCCTTCCCGTAATGGATGAGTGTTCAAATGGTTGGAACTCTAGCTTGATCCTATCAACATCTTCAACATCATTGTTTTCAATTTCAGGAAATTTCTGCACCCGGATCATAAGATCATAAGTGATAGGAGCAAAATTAGCCCCTTCCGCCCATCAAGTCTACTCCGCTGTTCAATCATGGCTGATCTACCCCTCCCTCCTAACCCCATTCTCCTGCCTTCTCCCCGTAACCCCTGACACCATGACACCTGTACTAATCAAGAATCTATCTATCTCTGCCGTAAAAATATCCACAGACTTGGCCTCCACAGCCTTCTGTGGCAAAGAATTCCACAGATTCACCACCCTCTGACTAAAGAAATTCATCCTCATTCCTTCCTAAAGGAATGTCCTTTAATTCTGAGGCAAAGACCACGACAATAGACAATAGACAATAGGTGCAGGAGGAGGCCATTCGGCCCTTCGAGCCAGCACCGCCATTCAATGTGATCATGGCTGATCATTCTCAATCAGTACCCCGTTCCTGCCTTCTCCCCATATCCCCTGACTCCGCTATCATTAAGAGCTCTATCTAGCTCTCTCTTGAATGCATTCAGAGAATTGGCCTCCACTGCCTTCTGAGGCAGAGAATTCCACAAATTTACAACTCTCTGACTGAAAACGTTTTTCCTCATCTCAGTTCTAAATGGCCTACCCCTTATTCTTAAACTGTGGCCCCTTGTTCTGGACTCCCCCAACATTGGGAACCTCGAGGCCTAGACTCTCCCACTGGTGGAAATATCTTCCCCACAGTCACTCCATCCACGCCTAGGGACACTGTGAAGTATGAGACAAACAAGAATAAGTCTGATAATTCATTTGGAAATATATTCAGGTCATCCCTGGAGTTCCTCAGGCATCTAAAGCAAATATCATAAGATCAGAAGTGACAGGAGTAGAATTAGTCCATTCAGCCCATCAAGTCTATCATGGTTGATCCATCTCTCCCTCCTACCACCATTCTCCTGCCTTCTCCCCATAACCTCTGACACCCGTACTAATCAGAAACCCTGTGCCCTGACTGACCTGCCATCTTCCGTGTAATGTAAAACACCAGTTGGAAATGGAAATGCAGCTGAGAAGGAATTTCCTTGTTGAAATTATCTTCTTTTGTGTTTCCTTATTCTAAAAGATACACTCTGACTTATTCTAGCTGTACATCCCCGTGACTTTTCAAATGCAGGGATGGAACTAGGAAATATAATTTATCAAGTATGCAGATAAAGGTTTCTTGAAAGTTCCATGTTGAAGAGAACAAAACTTGCATTAAATGATATCTCAAGAATGCAAGAATGTCACAAGACATATGGCAGGTGAAATGTTTGAGATATCGGGAGATGTAATGAAAGGATTAGAGAATTAAATGAATGGCTTCAAAGGAAGAGGAAAAAGTTGATGAATAAAATAATTTGTCTCAATGTATTAAGTCAATAGTCAAGTTGAACAATAAGACCAATAAGATTAATCAATAAAAATGCAATAACACATACAATCACAACTAACACCAAACAAAAAGAAACATCCATCACAATGCGGCACGGTAGCGCAGCGGTAGAGTTGCTGCTTTACAGCGAATGCAGCGCCGGAGACGCAGGTTCGATCCTGACTACGGGTGCTGCACTGTAAGGAGTTTGTACGTTCTCCCCGTGACCTGCGTGGGTTTTCTCCGAGATCTTCGGTTTCCTCCCACACTCCAAAGACGTACAGGTATGTAGGTTAATTGGCTGGGTAAATGTAAAAATTGTCCCTAGTGGGTGTAGGATAGTGTTAATGTACGGGGATCACTGGGCGGCACGGACTTGGAGGGCCGAAAAGGCCTGTTTCCGGCTGTAGATATATGATATGATATGATATGACAATGAGTCTCCTCCAGTCCCTCCTCACTGTGATGGAAGGCCAAAATGTATTTTTCTCTTCCCTGCCGTCTTGTCCCGCGTCCAGGCTGTTGGAGTTGCCACGTCGGGGCGGTCGGGGCTATTAAAGCAATAGTGATGTTTTTTTTTTTACTTCGTACGTGTATGTTACCCAGATTTATGTAACATACACGTATATTTGCAAGCATTGTTAGAAGAAAATGTCAAGTCAAGAAATAAAGGCATTGCAGTAAAAATTTGTAGGAATGTGGTTAATCCTTTCATCTCCGAGTTTTCATCTCTGCAGGGGTCGAAGAGTTTGTTCATTGTACCTTTTAGGTTAGTTTCGTTTATTGTCAGGTGTACCGAGGTTTAGTTTAGTTTAGTTTAGAGATGCAGTGCGTAAGCAGGCCCGTCGTCCCACCGGGTCCGCGCCGACCAGCAATCCCCGCATATTAACACTCGCCTACGCCCACTGCGGTGGCGCAGCGGTAGAGTTGCTGCCTTACAGCGAATGCAGCGCCGGAGACTCAGGTTCGATCCTGACTACCGGCACCGTCTGTACGGAGTTTGTACGTTCTCCCCGTGACCTGCGTGGGTTTTCCCCAAGATGTTCGGTTTCCTCCCACACTCCAAAGACGTACAGGTTTGTAGGTTAATTGACCGGGTAAATGTAAAAATTGTCCCTAGTGTGTGTAGGATAGTGTTAATGTGCGGGGATCGCTGGGCGGCGCGGACTCGGTGGGCCGATGGGCCTGTTTCCGCGCTGTATCTCTAAATCTAAATCTAAACTAGGGACAATTTTCACATTTACCAAGCCAATTTACCTGTACGTCTTTGGAGTGTGGGAGGAAACCAAAGTTCTCGGAGAAAACCCACGCAAGTCAAGGGGAGAACGTACAAACTCCGTACAGGCAGCACCTGTAGTCAGGATCAAGCCTGGCTTTTTGGCTCTGCAAGCGTGGTAAGGCAGCAACTCTACTGCTGCACCACCGTGCCGCAAAGAGGTACAGTGAAAAGCTTTTTTTTGCCTGTCAAGAGTTTATACAGAATGCTTTGGTGAAATTATTTATACTTCAACGATTTGATGAAGTAATTTACATCTGGAGCACTGAAGTGAACCACAGAATTCCAGGTAAGTTACAACTTGGAAGAACATTCAGCCCAGCAAGCTCAATTCACGGACAACCAGTTAGTCCTTCCCTCCAGCCCTCTTCCCATATCCCTGCCTATTATTTTCCTAGTCATATAGTCAAAACAGCACAGAAATAGAGTCGGTCTGCCCAACCTGCTGATGGAGCCACACCAAGAAATTTCCCAGATTTTTTTCCCAAATTGGCCTGGGTTTTTATCCGGTTTTTCGCCTCTCCCAGGAGATCACACGGTTCTTTTGGGTGGGAAGAAGGGCGATAGTGGGAAGGGGGTTGGGGTAGGATCAGCCATGATCGTATTGAATGGCGGAGCGGGCTCGAGGGGCTGGTTGGCCTACTCCTGCTCCTATTTTCTTGTGTTCTTGTGTTCTTGTATGCTCGTCCCATCTGCCTGTTTTTGGTGCATATCCCTCCAAACCTTTTCTATCTATGTACCTGTTAATCAGTTATCCAATTCTCTTTGGAATGCCACAAATTCAATCTGTTTCCATCCTTCCCATGGTATTCTATTCCAGGTACCACACTCAGTGCTTAAAACAAAGCTTCAAAACTGCAGGATATGGACCAAATGCTGGCAGGAGGGGCGAGTGTAGTTTGGATATGATGGCCGGTGCGGGCAAGTTGGGCCGAAGGGCCTGTTTCCACACTGTATCACTCTGTGACTCTGATTCTCTGTGCAGTGTTGCTGCTTTGGAGATCGTAGCTGATTTGCCACATTTGTTTCTGCTTCACGGATCCCATCCAGTTGCTTGTACCACTGCTTCTGCAGTGACAGTGATCCTTGATTATCCCAGCTTCCAAGTTAGATGTTGGGGAGAGAAACATGGAAAGGCTGGCTGCTCCAACATCTGCTGCAGTTCTGCTGCAGTTGTACAGGGCATTGGTGAGATCACACCTGGAGTATTGCATACAGTTTTGATCTCCTAATCTGAGGAAAGACATTCTTGCCATAGAGGGAGTACAGAGAAGGTTCACCAGATTGATCCCTGGGATGGCAGGACTTTCATATGAAGAAAGACTGGATAGACTCGGCTTGTACTCGCTGGAATTTAGAAGTTTGGGGGGGGATCTTATAGAAACTTACAAAATTCTTGAGGGGTTGAACAGGCTAGATGTAGGAAGATTGTTCCCGATGTTGGGGAAGTCCAGAACAAGGGCTCACAGTTTAAGGATAAGGGGGAAGTCCTTTAGGACCGAAATGAGAACGTTAATCTGTGGAATTCTCTGCCACAGAGGGAAGTTGAGGCCAGTTCTTTGGCTATATTTAAGAGGGAGTTAGATGTGGCCCTTGTGGCTAAAGGGACCGGGGGGTATGGAGAGAAGGCAGGTACAGGTTACTGAGTTGGATGATCAGCCATGATCATATTGAATGGCAGTGCAGGCTCGAAGGGCCGAATGGCCTACTCCTGCACCTATTTTCTATGTTTCTATGTTTCTAACATTTGCATTTAAAGCACCCATTTTACCCACTTTGCATCTCTCTCACTGACATTATATAAAGTGAGTGAAAAAGAAAATCTAGTTCCATATTTTACCAACTTTTTAAAAAAACTACAAAACATCCACTCAAATATTCTTTCCCTCCAATCTGAAAAGCAACCTGATTTTGTTTCCTAGACAACGGCATTCTGATGTCCAGTTTGCAAGTTGACTACTTTGCCTCAGGCTAATCCTGATCTTTGATGACCAAACAGTGCAGGATCAATTGGATACTGACTGTGATAGATTATTTCAAAGGGCAATGCATTCATGGCCGTTCACGGAAAATAATCGCAAAATTCCAATCCACTCTCTGGTCACCTGATAAAACAAACGATTGCCAGCTTCAACAATTAACGGATTAAAAATCAACACACGATGAAAAATAATGCACACGATGAAACATCCATTTCATTTAATGCTTGGGAATGCTTTTATTATTATAAGAACAATAATAATAAAAATATTTAAGAAGCATTTGGCCACGGTAATTTGAAGTGAGGATAAAACTGGTAAATTGATTAAAAAAAAAAAAAATGGAAGGAATATGAAAATGCACATCTTATCTAAAACTATGAGGCCAATTCTCTGAATGCATTCAAGAAAGAGCTAGATAGAGCTCTTAAGGATAGTGGTGTCAGGGGGTATGGGGAGAAGGCAGGAATGGGGTACTGATTGAGAATGATCAGCCATGATCACATTGAATGGCGGTGCTGGCTCGAAGGGCCGAATGGCCTCCTCCTGCACCTATTGTCTATTGTCTATGAGATAAGTATTAGTCAGTCAGAACTTTTTTTTCCCCCAGAGTAGAAATGTTACAGACCAGAGGACATGGCTTTAAGGTGAGAGGGGTAAACTTTAAAGATGTGTGGACCAAATTTTTTAACACAGTGGGTGTGGAGTGCATGGAACATGCTGCCAGTGGAGGTGGTGGAGGCAGATACGATCGTGGCATTTAAGAGGCGTTTAAGATAGGCACATGGATATGGGAGTGGAGGGATATGGATCACAAGCAGACAAACTTGGCATTATGTTCAGCGTGGACATTGTGGGCTGAAGGGCCTGTTCCTATGCTGTACTATGTTTAATCTGCACATTGAAATAAAGAAGCTATTCTTGTGAGATAATACGAACAATAATAAAAATACGGACAAGACCAGTTTTGGGTGGCACAGTGGCACAGCGGTAGAGTTGCTGCCACGCAGCGTCAGGGACCCGGGTTCGATCCTGACTACGGGTGCTGTCTGTACGGAGTTCGTACGTTCTCCCTGTGACCGTGTGGGTTTTCACCGGGTGCTTTGATTTCCTCCCACACTCCAAAGACGTGCATGTTTGTAGTTTAATTGACTTCCGTAAATTGTAAATTGTCCCTCGTGTTTAGAACCTGCTGGTGTACTGAGTGATCACTTGTCAGCATGGAAGGTAGACACAAAATGCTGGAGTAACTCAGCAGGTCAGGCAGCATCTCAGGAGAGAAGGAATGGGTGATGTTTCGGGTCGAGACCATTCTTCAGACTGAAGAAGGGTCTCGACCCGAAACGTCACCCATTCCTTCTCTCCTGAGATGCTGCCTGACCCGCTGAGTTACTCCAGCATTTTGTGACACCTTCGATTTGTACCAGCATCTGCAGTTATTTTCCTACACCACTTGTCAGCATGATCTCGGTGGGCCGAAGGGCCTGTTTCCACGCTGTATCTCTAATGTCTAAAGGCAGCAATGTTTTCTTTTTTTAAAGAGATGATGCCTCGTATTCAATTTATTTTCTACAAAAACACATAAATATTCCCCCATCAACTTTGAAACTCAGCGCTGTTGAGATAAAGCTGTTTTTGTTTTTTTTCATGTTAGAACTCAGCCAACAACCCTCTTTACTTAGCTCCAGGGATGTGGCTTTGAATAGGATCCCAGCCTGTCCGAATTCACTTCATTAGTGCCCTCCACCACCCTGCCTCCCATCTCCGACTTCCCTGGAAGTGCATTTGCAGAGTAAAATATATTGGAACACAGAGATTATATTTAATTTTTAATTTGTTCTGAGGGAGAGAAAAATAGAAACAGGAAGAGGTTATAACATAAAATTCCGGAATGCAGAAGAAAACGTAAATTTTGATTGCACGCGTAGGAATAAAATAAGTAACTGGAGGAGATAATAAGGCAAAATCAATCACATCACATAATCAAGATAACATGCTTTCATCTCCTCTCTCCGTCCGTTTTGCCCGAGTTTTGAATTTTTTATTTTGCCAGCTCCTAAATTTCACGATACTGCCTATCTCTATAACTTGGTACATGGGAATTCACAGAGGAGGAATGAAAATATGCACTGAACTGCAAAAATAAGACCCTACGGATGCTTGAAATCTATGTACTAAAACTCTCGTTTGTTTGTTTGTTTGTTTGTTCCTGAACTACAGCCAAAAAAGTACATGATAGCCCAACTATTTCAAGGTCCACCTTACTCACCGTCATCCCTTTGGTGCTAATGGAAGAAGTTTCATTGAAATCAGTGTTATATTTTTAAAGTTATTCACATTTTAAAATTTGAATCTATCTCCTAGGGAGGGAGGGGGGAGGGAGGGGGGAGGAAGGAGGATAAAGGGGGGGTTGAGGGAGATGGAGTGGGGAGGAGGGGAAGGGGGGAGGGGGAGGGGAGGGGGAGGGGGAGGTGGAGGGGTGGTGGAGATGGAGGGAGGAGGGAGGAAGGGGAGGGGAGGGCGGAGGGATGGAGGGAGGGGGAGAGGAGGGGGAGGGGAGGAGGGAGGAAGGGGAAGGGAGGGGCGAGGGATGGAGGGAGGGGGGAGAGGAGGGGGAGGCGAGGAGGGAGGAGGGAAGGGAGGGGAAGGGAGGTGTGAGGGGGGAAGGGGGGGAGGAGAGGGTGCTGCACCAATGCAGGAGAGGTTTGGGCCCAACGGGTCCACTTGGTCTAGTAAAAGCATAAAACGTTGTAGAGCCCAGACAATGCCTCAGGTGATATTTCCTTTTACATCTACAGATGCTGCTCGACATGCTGAGTCCCTGTACCAGCCCATTTTTGCTCCATATTACAATGCCTGCAGTGTCTTATGTCTCGAATATTTTCAGCCAATTTATTTTATTGAAAATATAGTGCTATGTGAAGCTAGGCCCATCCAACGACATTCCACCCATCAGGGTCTTAGCCCGGAATACGGCCAGCAATCTTCAAATTCCATTCAAGAAACCTGTCTCCTAGCAACGGTCCCTGAGGGAAAGGGGTTAGTCGAGATGACACAAGGGTAAAAAACAAAAACAATCCCACGAATTCTGCTACACCAGAATATTTAATAAAACAATACAATGCTGAACACTTCGGCTAAGTCCACCTAAACCTGCATGATCTCCCGGTTGATAAACACTTTAACTCCACCTCCCACTCCCACACTGACCTTTCTGTCTTGGGCCTCCTCCACTGTCAGAGTGAGGCCCAGCGCACATTGGAGGAACAGCGCCTCATATTTTGCTTGGGCAGCTTACACCCCAGCGGTATGAATATCGACTTCTCTAACTTCAAATAGTCCTTGCTTTCTCTCTCTCTCCATCCCCTCCCCCTTCCCAGTTCTCCGACCAGTCTGACTGTCTTCCTGATTACATATTACCTTTGAAGGTATTTCTTCACAAAATGCTGGAGTAACTCAGCAGGTCAGGCAGCATCTCAGGAGAGATGGGATGGATGTCGTTTCGGGTCGAGACCCTTCTTCAGACTGATGTCAGGGGGGCAGGACAAAGGAAGGATATAGTTGGAGACAGGAAGACAGTGGGAGATCTGGGAAGGAGGAGGGGAAGAGAGGGACAGAAGAACTATCTAAAGTTGGAGAAGTCGATGTTCATATCACTGGGCTGCAAACTGCCCAGGCGAAATATGAGGTGCTGTTCCTCCAATTTCCGGTGGGCCTCACTATGGCACTGGAGGAGGCCCATGACAGAAAGGTCAGACTGGGAATGGGAGGGGGAGTTGAAGTGCTCGGCCACCAGGAGTCCAGTTTGGCCAACGCGGACCGAGCGCAGGTGTTGAGCGAAGCGATCGCCGAGCCTGCGTTTGGTTTCGCCGACGCTCTACGACCACATTTTGACCCAGACTCACTCTACGACCACATATTACCTTTGTGTCAACTTCCCCTAGCTAACAAAGATCTATTCTACATTTTCCTTGGCCTTTGTCCCCTTTGATGTCTCGTTTTCACATCTTACTCTGCCATATCTCTTGTGTCTCCCTCTCCCCTGACTCTTCGTCTGAAGAAGGGTCTCGACCCGAAACGTCACCCGTTCCTTCTCTCCAGAGATGTTGCCTGTCCCGCTGAGTTACTCCAGCATTTTGTGTCTATGTTCAGTGTTATCCAGCATCTGCAGTTCTTTCCTTCATGACGCAATGTTGACATCTTCTGGCGATACCGAAGCAGAATGGACCCACTTTTCCTGCTTGGTTCGAACCAAAAAATATTTCTACCAACGACCCCAAGATAAGGAGTCTAATCCTGACCACTTGGACTGCATGGAAAAACATTCCGCAATTATATCATGTTCAAAGGTTCAAAGGTTCAAAGGTCAGTTTATTGTCACGTGTACCAATTAATGTACAGTGAAACTCGAATCACCATACAGCCATACTAAAGAAAAAAGCAACAAGACACACGACTACATAAAAGCTACCATAAACATCCACCACAGCGGATTCCCCACGTTCCTCACTGTGGTGGAAGGCAATAAAGTCGGGGCAGTCGACCCATCTGCAGTTAAGGCGATCAAAGGTCCCGCAGACAGCGGTCAAAGCTCCCGCGTCAGGGCGGTCAAAGCCCCCCAGGTCGGGGCGGTCGAAGCCCCCGTGTTGGGGCAGTAGAAGCTCCTGCGATCAGGGTGGTTGAATCCCCCTGTGGCCTGGAGCTCTCAAAGTCCCGAATATGTGTTCCATGTATCCTTCATCCACTATTCCAGTCCAATGCAATTACAGTTTGGAAACAGGCCCTTCGGCCCATTGGGTCCACGTCGATCAACAATCACCCGTCCCCCATGTTTTATGTTATCCCAGTTCCACATCTGAGACCTCAGGAGCTGTCTGCGTGGTGTCCATGACATTGTGATCACATGTCATCATGTGATGACCTTTCTGTCATGGGCCTCCTCCAGTGCCATAGTGAGGCCCACCGGAAATTGGAGGAACAGCGCCTCATATTTCGCCTGGGCAGCTTGCAGCCCAGTGGTATGAACATCGACTTCTCCAACGTTAGATAGTTCTTCTGTCCCTCTCTTCCCCTCCTCCTTCCCAGATCTCCCTCTATCTTCCCATCCTCCTTCCCAGATCTCCCTCAAAAGATATGTGGGTGAGTAGGTTAAGTAACCGTTGTGAATTTCCCCGAGTGTTGGGTGCGCGGGGAATTGATAAGAATGTGGGGCGAATTTAAAAAAATAAGATTAATATAGAATTAATGTAAAAGGAGGGTGATGGAGGAGGTAGTTGAAGCAGGAACTATCATAACATTTAAGAGGCATTTGCGCAGGTACATGGAAAGGACAAGTTTAGAGAGTTAGGGGCCATGCAGGCAGGTGGGACTAGTGCAGTTGGGGTATGTTAGTTGGAGATAGAGAATAGACAATAGACAATAGGTGCAGGAGGAGGCCATTCGGCACTTTGAGCCAGCACTGCCATTCAATGTGATCATGGTTGATCATTCTCAATCAGTACCCCGTTCCTGCCTTCTGCCCATACCCCCTGACTCCGCTATCCTTAAGATCCTTAATAGGCATAAAATGATGGAGTAACTCAGCAGGGTGGAATGAATGGGATAGTGTGGATGTTGGGCCGAAGGGCCTCTTCCCACGCTGTACGACTCTATGGCTCTAAGACTATGATCGGCATGGATTTAGTTGGCGGACTGGCCAACTAAATGGCTGTGTTGTATCTCTAGGTCTCTGAATTTGCCGTATAATTACATTTATGCCAACAAGCAAGTTTTATTATTTATTGAATGCAACCACTTGCTCCATTCAGGGAGGCCAGGCAACATTATACTGACGTCTCAGAGGCGGAGAGTGGATTCGAAATGCGCATTCATTATTGATGTGAGCTGAATCATCAGGCACCTCTGATGTTACATGCACAGAGCTGCCTCATCAAATTTCACTCCTTTCTTCTGACAAAATGGTCATACGGTGGAAAATAAATACTGCAGACCTAAAGGAGGCTAATTAATCTGACACGAACAAAAGGAGGCAACATCAAAAACAGTGCAGTAAATGTGAATTACGTAATCTGGGAGATCGTGCATCTCACAGATGCAAAGACTCGAACACTTTTGAAGAACTGTTGTTTCTGCCACTCAGTCATGCACTAAACACCAACGGAAAAGTTTCATTGAAATTGGTGTTATATTTTTTAAGTTATTCACGTTTTAAAGTTTAAATCTATCTCCTGGAGAGGGAGGGAGATAGGAGGGAGGGAGGGAGGGAGGGGGGATGGAGGGAGAGGAGGAGGAGGGGGGGAGGAGTGGGGAGGAGGGAGGGGGTGATAAGGGGGGTTGAGGGGGATGGAGTGGGGGGGGCAAGGGGGGAGGGGAAGGGAGGGGAGGGGGAGGGAAATTGGGAGGGAGAGGGGGTGGAGGGAGGGAGGGGGAGGAAGGGAGGGGGAGCAGTGGGAATAAGGAGGGTTGAGGGGGATGGAGTGGGGGGCAGGGGGGGTGGAGGGAAGGGGTGGAGGGAAGGGGGAGAGGGAAGGGGAGAGGGGAGGGGGTGGGGGTGAGGGAGGGGTAGGGAGAAGGGGTGGAGGGAGGGAGGGGGAGGAAGGGAGGGGGAGGAGTGGGAATAAGGAGGGTTGAGGGAGATGGAGTGGGGGGCAGGGGTGTGGAGGGAGGGGGTGGAGGGAGGGGGAGAGGGAAGGGGAGGGGAGGAGGTGGGATGGGGAGGGAGGTGGGGAGTGGATGGAGGGGAGGAGGTGGGATGGGGAGGGAGGTGGGGAGTGGATGGGGGAGGGGAGGAGGGAGGGACGGAGGGGGGAGGGGAGGGGGGAGGGGGGGAGGGAGGGGGAGAGGGGAGGGGGGAGTGGGGGAGGAGAGGGTGCTGCACCAATGCAGGAGAGGTTAGGGTCCAACGGGTCCACTTGGCCTAGTATCCCTCTAAATCTTTCCTGTCTCTGTAGCTCTCCATACGTCTTTTGAATGTTGTAATTGCACTAGCCTCTGCCTCCGCCACTGGCAGCTTGTTCCACCTGCCACCCACGTTCTGTATGAAAAAACCTGTCCCTCAGATGGCCTTTAATCCCCCAGGTCCTCACCCCCTCTTAAACCTATGAGAATGTACATGGCAAGGTTAGTTGGATGAGAATGTAAACGGCAAGGTTAGGAAACATGGAGATGATACAAAAGTGGATGGTATTGCAGATAGTGAAGACGGTTGTCAAAAGCTGCAGCAGGATCTTGACCGATTGGCCAAGTGGGCTGATGGAATTTAATATAGAGAAGTGTGATGTGTTGCATTTTGGAAAGTCTAACATGAGCAGCTCCTACACAGTGTCAAAGTCTGAGCAGCTCCTACACAGTGTCAAAGTCTGAGCAGCTCCTACACAGTGTCAAAGTCAAGTCAAAGTCAACTTTATTGCCAATTTCCAGTTAGTTTACACAGACAGAAAATCGAAATACCGTTTCCCACAATCCCGAGGAATAAAGTGCATTAAATTAAGTTAAAATTAAAAAGGCACAGCAAACAACAACCAATATAAAATATAGTCACTTCAATGAAAAAAAGATGAAGATGAATATATTACAATAAAAAAATAATGAACAGTAGTGCAAAGCCTGTCCATAGCAGCGTTAAAAAAAGTGTCTGGTGCTGGATGTGCGTGTGTGTGGGGTGTTAAAGTCCAGGTCCAATGGGGGCAGGGGAGAGAGGAGGGAGGGAGGGGAGAGAGTTCAGCATCCTGACAGCCTGGTGGAAAAAACTGTTCTTTAGTCGGGTGGTGCTCGACCTCAGGCTGCGAAACCTTCTCCCTGAAGGCAGGAGGGTGAAGAGGCTGTTGGAGGGGTGGGAGGGGTCACCCACAATGCTCAATGCTTTGCGGGTGAGGCGGGTGGTGTAAAGGACCAGGAGTGTTGGGAGTGAATGGTAGGACTGGGAAGTTTTGTAGAGCAGAAGGATCTAGGAGTGCAGGTACATAGTTCCTTGAAGGTGGTGTGACAGATAGAGTGGGTTTGGCACAGTCAGACCGGGTGGCACCACCAGCAGTGACTGCCTCTCCAACAGTCTGTCTGTCCTTTCTTCTGTTTTTTAAATTATTTTAAGTATGTGTTAAAGTATGTTTTAGTGTTTCTTGGTTTGTTTTATGTTGGGGGGGGTGAGGGGAATTGGGGAAACCTTTTTTCAATCTCTTACCTCGACGGAGATGCGATTTTTCTCCATGTCGTATCTCCGTCCCCACTGCGGCCTAACATCGAGGAGTGGTGCGGCCTTTCCTGGAGACCGGCCCGGCGCTTCATGCCGCGGGCGCGGCACGGACTTCGACATCGTGGAGCTTGCGATCCTTTGCCGAGGATCGACTGTGGAGAGCTCCAACCGCGGGGCCTGCGGACTTTAACACCGTGAAGCCCGCGGTCTCTGGTGAGAAGAGGCCGACTCGGGAGCTCCACGCCGCGGAGAGAGTTTCAACCGTCCCGACGCGAGGAGTTTCGATCATCCCGACGCGAGGGCCTCGGACAGTCGGCAGCGGCGACTGCGGACGGTTCAACAGCCCCGACCGCGGGTGAACAAAGAGGAAGCTGATCGAAGTTTATTACCTTCCATCACAGTGAGGAATGTGGAATCCTGTGGTGGATGTTTATGGTACATTTTATTTTATATGGCTGTGTGTCTTGTTGCTTTTTACTTAGTATTAGACCAAGTGGACCCGTTAGGCCCAAACCTCTCCTGCATTGGTGCAGCACCCTCTCCTCCCCCCCTCCCCTCTCTCCTCAACCCCCGTCCCCTTCTCCCCCCTCCCCCATTCCCCCCCTCCCTTCCTCCTCCCCTCCCCCCCCCCCTTTTAAACTTAAAAATGTGAATAACTTAAAAAATATAACACCGATTTCAATAAAACTACTTGCATTATCACTAAAGTGACAATGGTGAGTAAGGTGGGCCTAAAATTGTCACGCTATCGTGTACCGTTTTGGCTGAAGTTCAGTCACAAACAAGATAACAAACGAGAGTTTTAGTATATAGATGTCTGTATGGTAACTCAAATTTCACTGTGCCTTAATTGCTGCATGTGACAATAAACTGAATCTTGAACATTGAGTATTGAGTATAGAAGTTGTGAGGTTCATGTGACAGTTGTATAAGATGCTGGTGAGGCCACATTCAGAGTACTGTGTTCAGTTCCGGGCACCATGTTATAGGAAAGATGTTATTAATTTGGAATGAGTGCAGAGAAGATTTATGAGGACGTTGCCAGGACTCGAGTGTCTGAGCTATTGGGAGAGGTTGAGCAGACTGGGACTATATTCCCTGGAGAGCAGGAGGATGAGAGGTGATCTTACAAAGGTGTATAAAATCATGAGAAGAATAGATCGAGTAGACGCACAGAGTCTCTTGCTTTTTTGGGAGCTACAGCTCCTGTAAATCCCTTCGAAGGTGGGGAGGTCAGAGGTCTTTGCTGGTGGGGAGCAAGAGGGAATACCAACCCCAGGTACTGCACAAAGCCATGCACCATCTGCATTTGGTTGTGTGTCCCGGAACCTCAAAGTCAGTTACACTTTTGGTTGATCAGTATAAGACAATAACTGCAGGTGCTGGTACACCGACGTCTCCAACTTTAGATAGTTCCTCTGTCCCTCTCTTCCCCTCCCCCTTCCCAGATCTCCCTCTATCTTCCTGTCTCCACCTATATCCTTCCTTTGTCCCGCCCCCCTAACATCAGTCTGAAGAAGGGTCTCGACCCCGAAACGTCACCCATTCCTTCTCTCCTGAGATGCTGCCTGACCTGCTGAGTTACTCCAGCATTTTGTGAATAAATACCTTTTGGTTGATCATATTTCTAGAGTTGTTGCTACGTTAAGTGAACTGCATTTAGATGATTGTTACATTTATTGATGAGCTAATCATGAGATCGAGTTTTCTGTTGCCGGTATATTAAACACAGGCCTGCAGATTACACTCACTATTAAGAGTGGTTAATTAGGGAATGATTCACTTTATAGGTTTTGCTCTGCCAGTAAAAATCTGACCTTCGATTAACCTTACAAGTATATAATACATAAACATCAAACAAGCTGTAGTGCTCCAAGCAAACGTCAGCATATTCAATAATGGACCATCGCTCAGTGCTGTACTGATGTATACATCCCGATTGTAAACCAGTCTACTGGAATGGGGACCTAACAGTAATCTGGCAACTCAGATATTGGTGCTGCCTCAACTGACCAAAATTGACTCAGTTCTGCAGGTTCTGCCAAAGTCTTCCTGGAAACGTTGACGCTTTTTCCCATGATGCCTCAAAGGAGTGGAGCCTAAAGGTGAAACATTCGCGAGGAAACTATCTGCTGAACGCCATCCACCATCCTCCATTATGAGCTGAGGAGAGAGGACAGAGGCTTTTCACCTCACCTGTGATTCCAGGCCTCGCTTCATCCAACACTGTTGATGTAAACACTCTTTGGTGCACGACTGGCGGAAGGTAAAATAAATCAGTGAACATGGGGCAAAGGAAGCAGAATGTGGCAGCACGGTGGCGCAGCGGTAGAGTTGCTGCCTTACAGCGAATGCAGTGCCGGAGACTCAGGTTCGATCCTGACTACGGGCGCCGTCTGTATGGAGTTTGTACGTTCTCCCCGTGACCTGCGTGGGTTTTCTCCGAGATCTTCGGTTTCCTCCCACACTCCAAAGACGTACAGGTTTGTAGGTTAATTGACTGGGTAAATGTTTTTAAAAAATTGTCCCTGGTGTGTGTAGGATAGTGTTAATGTGCGGGGATCACTGGGCGGCGCGGACTCGGTGGGCCGAAGGGCCTGTTTCCGCGCTGTATCTGTAAAAATAATAAATAGACAGGCTCATAATCCAGAGACATGAATTCAGATGTTTAATGAATTAAACATCTTAATGTTTAAGATGAATTAAACATCTTAGTACCGCAATGTTTAAGCAGGTACTAAGGCACTCTTTAAGAAACATGTAGATGGGTAGACACAAATTGCCAGAGTAACTCAGCGGGTCAGGCAGCATCTCTGGATAGAAGGAATGGGTGACGTTTCGGGTCGAGACCCTTCTTCAGACTGATGTCAGGGGAGGGGGCGGGACAAAGATTAGGATGTAGTCGGAGACAGGAAGACTAGCGGGAGAACTGGGAAGGTGGAGGGGATGGAGAGGGAAAGCAGGGACTATCTGAAGTTATGTCGATGGGTACATGGATAGGATAGACTTAGAGGGATATGGGCCAAACACAGGCAGATGGGACGAGTGTAGGTGGAATATATTGGTCGGTGTGGGCAATCTGGGCCGAAGAGTCTGTTTCCATACTGTATAACTCTATGACTCTATGCTACGGGGGCAGTACAAAGTTTTGGTGAAGTAACTCCAGAATAACATTGTGTTATCATTGCTGGTGACCAGGAGTCAGTCAGCCTTACGTAAAGTTACATCAGGTTGGTTAAAGTCCTTTAAGGACCACCACATCATGATTTCAGACTCATGCCAGTGTGGTTGTCTCTTGTCAACTCCTCGAAATAACCCGGACATTCAGTTGCATTAAAACTACCCAACTAAGTTTTACAAAGAATAAAACAACACAGGAATGGGAAGAGGATGGGAAGGCGAGATGAGCAGAAAAATGGGATTAGCTTTGGTGTGAAAGGGTAGTTTAGTGGTCAGGACAGATATGGGTTGGTGTGGGCAATCTGGGCTGAAGATCTTGTTTCCACGCTGTAAGACTCTATGACTCTATGGTATTGGTGGGCCAGTGCAAGAATTTGGTGAAATAACTCCGGAATAACGTTGCCTTCTCCCCATATCCCCTGACAATACAATACAATACAATATACATTTATTGTCATTGTACCCAGGGGTACAACGAGATTGGGAATGCGCCTCCCATACGATGCAATAATTTAAGTAATTTTTTTTATTATTATTATTATTTAAAAAAAAAAAAGTAATTTAGAGAACAGCAACCCAACGAAACAATTGTAACAGTTTTAGACAGGGTAAAGTGCAAGTTGATCTATGCGTTGTGACCATCCGGCTCAGCAGGACCGGTTCATAGCAGCTATGGCCCTGGGGATGAAGCTGTTCCTGAGTCTGGAGGTGCGGGCGTAGAAGGCCTTGTATCGTCTGCCCGATGGAAGGAGTTCGAACAGACTGTTGCACGGGTGTGAAGAGTCTTTGTGGATGCTGGTGGCTTTTCTGAGGCATCGTGTGTTGTAGATGCCCTCCAAGTCTGGTAGCTGTGTTCCGATGGAACCTCTGAGCTCTATGGACTACCCGCTGTAGAACTTTCCTTTCTGCCTCCGTGCAGCTGAGGTACCACACAGGGATGCCATGCATTAGGATGCTCTCTATGGTGCAGCGGTAGAAGGTCGTCAGCAGCTGTTGGGGTAGACCAGACTTTTTCAGTGTTCTTAGGTAGAACAGTCGTTGCTGTGCCTTCTTGACCAGCGCAGCAGTGTTATTGGACCATGTTAGGTCCTCCGAAATGTGAGTGCCCAGAAACTTGAAGCTGGACTCTCTCTCCACACTGTCCCCGTTGATAGAGATCGGGGCATATTCCCCGTTATGTGACCTACGGAAGTTGATGATCAGCTCCTTGGTCTTGGTGGTATTTAGGGACAGGTTGTTATCTGAGCACCAGTCCGCCAGGTTCTGCACCTCCGCTCTATAGTTTGTTTCATCCCCGTTGGTGATAAGCCCGATCACCGTTGTGTCATCTGCAAACTTGACAATGGTGTTGGTGTCGAATGCAGGAACACAGTCGTGTGTGAAGAGGGAGTAGAGCATGGGGCTCAGAACACAGCCCTGTGGTGTGCCGGTACTCAGGGTGATAGTGGAGGACAGGTGCGGGCCCATTCTCACTGCCTGCGGTCGCTCCAGCAGGAAGTCCAGGATCCAGTCGCATAATGACGAGCTGAGGCCTAGCTGGTGGAGTTTGGTGATGAGCTTGGTGGGGATGACCGTGTTGAAGGCAGAGCTATAGTCTATGAATAGCATCCTCACGAACGTGCCCTGTCTCTCCAGGTGAGTCAGGACCGTGTGAAGAGCCAGAGAGATGGCGTCCTCTGTGGATCTATTTGCCCTGTATGCAAATTGATGCATGTCCAGTGAGGCAAGGATGCTGGATTTGATGTGTGAGAGGACCAGCCTCTCAAAGCACTTCATGACTATTGGCGTTAGGGCAACCGGGCGGTAGTCGTTCAGGTTGGAGATCTTTGCTTTTTTCGGCACCCTGACACCCTGACTGATCAAAAAATATTCAACCATGCTGGGATTCCCCCATCACCCTAGGTGCAAATGCAGCGAAGGGCTGATGGAGAGGAGGTTTGAATTATGAAGATTGATTGAGTGGGCTGCAACAGTTATCCTCTGGAGTGTAGATGGAATTTAGGAACTAATTGAAATGTATAAAATTCCAGAAGAATTTGCATCGAGAGACACAAGGCGAGTATTTCCCCAGATTGAGGAGCTTTAGAGCAGGGCTCATAGTCTGAGAAGATAAGGTGGGCGTTTAGCCTACTGTTGAGGAGAAACCTGATCACTCACAGGTGTGGTGAACCTGTGGAATTCTAAAACCTCTGTATCCTGTGCAGGTTCAGTTTAGTTTAGTTTAGTTTCGTTTCGAGATACAGCGAGGGAAAAAAGGCCCTTCGGCCCACCGAGTCCGCACCGACCAGCGATCCCCGCACACTAACACCGCCTTACACACACTAGGGACAATTTACACATACACCAAGTCAATTTACCTACGTCTTTGGAGTGTGGGAGGAAACCGAAGATCTCGGAGAAAACCCGTGCAGGTCACGGGGGAGAACGTACAAAACTCCGTACAGACAGCGCCCGTAGTCGGGATTGAACCCGGGTCTCTGGCGCTGCAAACGCTGTAAGGTAGCAACTCTACCGCTGCGCCACCCTAAATGTAGAGTGTCGGAAGCGGGGTTCGAACTCGCGCCTGCAGTTGGAGACCAGAACACCCGCTTCACTGCAGAAGGACTTCATTCCTTGAGTTTGGCGCTCAGACCACTCGGCCATCCTACTCTACCATATTGTGCCCTTTTGAGTATTAGCCAGCATCTGCAGTTCTTTATTTCTACATATGAACCATTTCGCTTCCTTAGAAGTTGTGACAGTAATTAAACATTGTGCAATCTTCAATGAAGGTGCCCACTTCGAATGTAATGGGGAAAGGAAGTCGTCAATGAAATAGTTGACCGCTGCCCTGGGAACTCTTTTCGTGATGTTCTGGGGCTGGGTATTTGCCTCCGGCAATCACAACCTTCGTCCTTTGAGTAACCATCCAAGTGATTGTTCAAAG
The DNA here is from genome assembly GCF_053455715.1 of Rhinoraja longicauda. Classification (NCBI taxonomy): domain Eukaryota; kingdom Metazoa; phylum Chordata; class Chondrichthyes; order Rajiformes; family Arhynchobatidae; genus Rhinoraja; species Rhinoraja longicauda. Next base: position 9,404,972 of record NC_135955.1, read on the forward strand.
TGACCTGGTACACCATCTGTCCATTTCCCTCCACAGATGCTGCCTGAGCCGTTGAGTTTTGCCGATGGTTGTTTTTGTTTTGCTCCAGATTCCAGCATTTGCAGTCTGTTGCATTTAGTTCAGTTTAGTTTAGAGATACAGCGCGGAAACAGGCCCTTCGGCCCACTGAGCCCGCGCCGACCAGCGATCCCCGCACATTCGCACATCCGGAATCTTGGAATCATCTTTGATCAAGCCCTCTCCTTCGACAAACTCATCAAACACATCACAAAGACAGCCTTCTTCCACCTCAAACACATTGCCCGTCTCCGTCCATCCCTCTCCTCCACAGCTGCAGAAACCCTCATCCATGCCTTCATCACCTCCCGTCTGGACTACTGCAACAGCCTCCTCTATGGCGCACCCTCAAAAATCATCAGTAAACTTCAATACATTCAAAACTCCGCTGCCCGTCTACTCACCCACACCCCGATCCGTGACCATATCACCCCCGTCCTTTATAAACTCCACTGGCTCCCCATCCCCCAGAGAATCCAGTACAAAATCCTCCTCATAACCTACAAAGCCCTCCATAACCTGGCCCCATCCTACCTGACCGACCTCCTCCACAGGCACACTCCCACCTGCACCCTCCGCTCTGCTGCTGCCAATCTCCTATCCCCCCACATCCGGACCAAACTCAGATCCTGGGGGGACAGGGCTTTCTCCATCGCTGCTCCCACCCTATGGAACTCATTACCCCCAAACCGTTAGAGACTCCTCCACACTCACCACATTCAAAACATCGCTGAAGTCTCACCTGCTCAGTACTGCCTTCAACCACTGAAGGTCACCTCACCTTCTGTCTCCTTTCTCTGTTCGTTTATTTATTTACTTATTTATCTATTTATTAATTTCCCTATGTTCTCTAAATCTCTGTAAAGCGTCTTTGAGTATATGAAAAGCGCTATATAAATAAAATACATTATTATTATTAACACTACCCTACACACACTAGGGACAATTTACACATACACCAAGCCAATTGGCCTACAATCCTGTACGTCTTTGGAGTGCGGGAAGAAACCGAGGATCCCCGAGAAAACCCACGCGGTCACAGGGAGAACGTGCAAACGTGCAAACGTGCAAACTCCGTACAGACAGTATCCGTTGTCTCCAGCGGGTCTCCAGCGCTGCAATCGTTGTAAGGCAGCATCTCTACCGCTGCGCCACCATGGCCGCTATTAATGTAGCCTCTCCTTAATGCCCATTGAGTTGACTTTTAATCGGGGTCAATAGACATAGACAATAGGTGCAGGAGGAGGCCATTCGGCCCTTCGAGCCAGCACCGCCATTCAAAGTGATCATGGCTGATCATTCTCAATCAGTACCCCGTTCCTGCCTTCTCCCCATACCCCCTGACTCTGCTATCCTTAAGAGCTCTATCTAGCTCTCTCTTAAATGCATTCAGAGAATTGGCCTCCACTGCCCTCTGAGGCAGAGAATTCCACAGATTCACAACTCTCTGACTGAAAAGGTTTTTCCTCATCTCCGTTCTAAATGGCCTACCCCTTATTCGTAAACTGTGGCCCCTGGTTCTGGACTCTCCCAACATTTGGAACATGTTTCCTGCCTCTAACGTGTCCAACCCCTTAATAATCTTATATGTTTCGATAAGATCTCCTCTCATCCTTCTAAATTCCAGTGTATGTCCTTAATGCTACACTTGGTCACATACTGCCTTGATATCAAAGACAGTCATTATAATCTCTCATCGGGATTTTAGCTTCTTGGTCTTTGTTTTAAACCTGGGTCACGATGAGTAATGGAGTCATAGATTTATACAGCGTGGAACCTCTTCGGATCGTTCACCTTGTCGTGGCGAAGAGGCTTGCGTGCCCCCATGATCCCGAGAGTGATGCCGTGGGAAGTACTAGGTTATGGTAGGGCCACCCATGGCGGTAAGGTCAAGGATGAGGGTCCAGACTAAGAACAATCCAACGTACAAGACCTCAACGGCGGACCAGGGGGACGAAGGTATCTTGAACTCAACGGCTGTGAAGGCGGATGAAGGCCGCAACAGATCTATCAGCTCCAATCATCTTGGTTCCCTTGCCATTGGAATTAGTTGATTGGTTTGTGAAGAACCGCGTGCTTCTTGGAGTGCAACATCAAGTACACGTCAAACAAACACACGCACAGGCGTCTTCGTTCTCCGTAACGTAGACCATCATCCTCGACCTCGAGGGATAGCCACGACGACAGCATGGAAACAAGGCCCTTTGGCCCAACTTGCCCACGCTAACCAAGATGCTCCATCTACACTAGTCCCACCTGCCTGCATTTGGCCCATATCCTTCTGAAGCTTTCCTAGGTGTGAAAAGGACAGAGCAAAGCAGGCAATGATCAAGGAAATACACAAATGTTGGATGAAGGGAGGGTGGCAATGATCTCCCACATTGCCAAACATTTTAACTCCCCTTCCCATTCCCACCCTGACCTTTCTGTACTGGGCCTCCTCCACTGTTAGAGTGAGGACCAATGCAAATTGGAGGAACGGCACATCATATTCCGCTTGGGCAGCTTACAACCCAGTGGTAGGACTCTTGATTTTTCTAACTTCAAGTAACCCTTGCTTTCCCTCTCTCCCCGTCTCTCCCACACCCGAGTTCTCTGACTAGTTTTACTGCCCTCCCGATTCATCTTCCTGTTTGTACACCTGGTTGTCACCTCCCTCTCAGCGACCAATGGACCATTGTACATCTCCTTGTTCACCATCTCCTTCGATCTGTCCTTTTCACACCTCACGTACCACCCTTTCGTATCTCTAGATTCCCTCTCCCCTGACTCTCAGTCGGAAGAAGGGTCTCGACCCTAAACCTAAACAGTGCATGGTTGAAAAGGTAGTTGATGAGTAGGTTAGATTTAGCTCTTAAGGCTAAAGGATTCAAGGGATATGGGGAAAAAGCAGGAACGGGGTACTGATTTTAGATGATCCTATTGAATCATTTTCCACCCCATCAGCCAGCGTATCCAACAAATCATCCTCCAACATTTCCGTCACCTCCAACGGGACCCCGCTACTGGCCACATCTTCCCATCCCCTCCCCTTTCTGCGCTCCGCAGTGACCGTTCCCTCCGTCACTCCCTGGTCCACTCGTCCCTTCCTACCCAAACCACCCCATCCCCGGGCACTTTCCCCTGCAACCGCACGAGATGCAACACCTGTCCCTTTACCTCCCCCCTCAACTCCATCCAAGGACCCAAACAGTCTTTCCAGGTGAGAAAGAGGTCCACCTGCACCTCCTACAACCTCATCTATTGCATCCACTGCTCTAGATGTCAACTTCTTTACATCGGCGAAACCAAATGCAGGCTCGGCGATCATTTCGCTCAACACCTTCGCTCAGTCCGCCTTAACCAACCTGATCTCCCGGTGGCTGAGCACTTAAACTCCCCCTCCCACTCCCAGACTGACCTTTCTGTCATGGGCCTCCTCCAGTGCCATAGTGAGGCCCACCGGAAATTGGAGGAACAGCACCTCATATTTCTCTTGGGCAGCTTGCAGCCCAGTGGTATGATCATTGACTTCTCCAACTTTAGAGAGTTCCTCTGTCCCTCTCTTCCCCTCCCCCTCCCCAGATCTCCCTCTATCTTCCTGTCTCCACCTATATCCTTCCTTTGTCGTCCCCCCCGACATCAGTCTGAAGAAGGGTCTCGACCCGAAACGTCACCCATTCCTTCTCTCCTCAGATGCTACCTGACCTGCTGAGTTACTCCAGCATTTTGTGAAATAAATACCTTCCATTTGTACCAGCATCTGCAGTTACTTTCTTAAACTATTGAATGGCGGTGCAGGCTCGAAGCGCTGTATGGCCTACTCCTGCGCCTGTTTTTCTTTGATTCTATGTTTCTATGTTTCTACCTCATAGCACTGTTGTTGACAGCTTTGCTTACTTTGGCAATGATTGCAAGTAGATCGATGGGGCTGTACGCAGCCACGTTACATCTGTTCTGCTTTTGAGAACTGGGCATTTTTCTTTCCGATTACTGGGAAGATGTCAGTGTTACATTTGAAACGGACTAGCCAGAGGCACAGCCAGTTCAAAGAGCAGAGGTCTTTCATACTCCGGCTGGGATTCTGGTCTCAGTTATAGCTACAACTCAGCTGTTTCTTGACACCGTGTAGAATGAAACGGATTGGCAAAAAGCTCTGTGATCCTACGAATCTCCGGAGGAGGCAGAGGTAAATCACATCCCTTCAGCTGTTTCGCCTGCACGTGGTCATGAATGCTTTAGCAGTGTCTTTGCTTTCATGGGGCCAGGCCTTCATTGAGGATGGGGGTGTGCTTGGGGCACCATAGCCCACCGTCATCTATGAATGGATGAGGCAGCAGCGCCGAGCTGTGATCAGATCTGTTGGTTGTGAGATCACATGGCTCTGTCCACTTTTGCGCCATTTTGCCACCCAAAGGCATCTGCAGTCTCATTACGCAGTCTCATTTTTAGGTAGGCCTAGTGTCAACTCTCCTGTACACCCCACAGAATGAACACTGACGGCCTGGTGTAAATGTAACGGGAGAGTAATGATAATGGAGGTTGCAGGGTGACTTGGACAGGTTGTGTGAGCGGGCGGATGCGTGGCAGATGCAGTTTAATGTGGATAAGTGTGAGGTTATCCACTTTGGTGGTAAGAATAGGAAGGCAGAGTATTATCTGAATGGTGCCAAGTTAGGAAAAGGGAACGTACAACGAGACCTGGGTGTCCTAGCGCATCAGTCACTGAAAGGAAGCATGCAGGTACAGCAGGCAGTGAAGAAAGCCAATGGAATGTTGGCTTTCATAACAACAGGAGTTGAGTAAAGGAGCAAAGAGGTCCTTCTGCAGTTGTACAGGGCCCTAATGAGACCGCACCTGGAGTAATGTGTGGAGTTTTGGTCTCCAAATTTGAGGAAGGATATTCTTGCTATTGAGGGCGTGCAGCATAGGTTTACTAGGTTAATTCCCGGAATGGAGGGACTGTCATATGTTGAAAGACTGGAGCGACTAGGCTTGTATACACTGGAATTTAGAAGGATGAGAGGGGATCTCATCGAA